>NW_024114531.1:0-9043 GCF_003073215.2 Triticum urartu | reverse complement strand
GAAGAGGATGAAGAGCAAGTTCTCAGAAAACTCAAGCCCAAGATCCCAGACCACAATGATGCTCATCCTGTGGCTGAGGATATGAAGCTCAGGAGAGACTCAGGGCTCAGGAAGTGGAAAGAAGTAGATCCGTATGCTTCAAGGAGAAGGACTGCTGTGGATTACAGATTTCACACCAAGGAACAGCAAGATTTCTCTGAGACAGTACTGCTTGACAAGAAGCCCATTGTTTGTGACATGAGATGGGTCGACTGGACCTACATGAAGGAAAATGACGAACACTACCCTGGAGTGTATGACAGCTTTAGTGCGTGTGGAGTTGCAGACTTTGTTGGGCAGAAGCTCACAAAGTGGAACGAGGAGCTAATCATGCAATTCTACTCCACAACACACTTCTACCCAGATGGAAGGATCACATGGATGTCTGAAGGTACGAGGTACCAATCAACTGTTGAGGAATGGGCAAAGTTGATCAATGCCCCAGAGGAGCAAGCAGATGACTTGGCATTTATGCCAAGAAGAAGATGGACCACAACTCAATGTCCAATATGTACAAGGCAATTCCAAATGAAGCACTTGACACTTTCAAGTTTGGGTCTGTGCATTATCTTCTGTCAGGGCTGCCTACTATAAATTGGATATTGAGGCACACTCTCTTGCCCAAGTCTGGAGATCACAAGATGATCAGAGGCCATGCAATCAATTTGCTTCATGTATTTGATGTGCCACAGAAGTTCAAGGTGATGAGCCTCATAGTAGAGACTATCAAGAGGACAGCAGCTGACCAGAAGAGGAGCTGTGGATATGCCCCACAAATTCAGGAGCTCATTAACTCCAAGATGGGCACGGGCATATACTTGTTGGACAAGGAACACTTGCCCATCCGTCCAGATTTTGAGGATAATCAAGTTATTATGACTGAAAATGAACCATCGTCTGCCCAAGCACAAGAAAAGGAGAAGGCAAGGAAGGAGAAAGCTGCCAAGATGCCAACTCAAGAGGAGGCATCTGAGTATTTCCTGAAAACTAAACAAGAGCAGCTTGGTTACCTAATTGCATCCACCCTGCGGATTGAGAAAGGACTAGCCACCCTAACTCAGAACCAGGCAAGCCTAGAGAGAATCATGGAACAAAAGTTCTATGACTTGGATGTCAAGGTAACAGAGATTTAGACTGCAGTGGAGCAGCTCCAGGATGACATGCAGGAGAGGAGAGGCAGAACTACAACTGATGCCTTTGCCAGAGTGCCACGAGGTCCGAGGTCGTCTGCCGTGCTAGTTGCTGACACCAGAGCCACCACTTCTGCACCAGCTACAACCTCAGTTCCACCAGCTCCAGCATCTACTTCAGCTCCAACTCCAGCGTCTACTTCAGCGTCTACAGAAGCCTTCGTCCTTGGAGTGATCCGGACTCCACCACCACCTAAAGATCAAGCCTGAGCGTCGATCTAGCACTATGCATTTTCTAGGAACTTTTTTGTAACTTGTTGCCAAAGGGGGAGATAAATGTATAGATCATAGGCTTCAAGAGAGAGAGTGTTGCTTTTTTCTCTCTTGCTTTATTTGGTGATTTCTCGAACTTTGTTTGCTTTTGAGTGCTTGAGATACTACGTCATTATCTGTGAGACATTGATGATCATGTGTTTGATCATAAGCTACACTTAATGTTTGCTTAATGCTATTATCTTATCTATCTTATGTGATCATTCACTATTCTTGGTGATGAGTGCATGTATTTCATTCTTATCATTTTAAGCGCTCCACCAAGATGTATGTGACATGGAAGAGTAACCCATGACTCTAACTCCTTGTGAATTTGCAGTCCAAAGCAAATTTTAAATATGCACAAATTTAGGGGGAGCTCTTACTTATCACATACTTCTCAAAGCGATGATATATTTCATGCTTATTATCATTTGTCGAAGCTTTGATCTATATCTTGTCATAAATTACCAAAAAGGGGGAGATTGAAAGTGCAACTATCCCTAGGTGGTTTTGGTAATTCATAACAACATATAGCTCATTGAGCTAATGCTATTCCAAGATGATTATTTCAGGAAAGCTCAATGATTGGCATGGCATGGATGTGAAAGTGGAACCCTCAAAATGCTAAGGACAAAGGATTGGCTCAAGCTCAAAAGCTCAAGACTCTTCATTTCATATTTTAGTGATCCAAGATCACATTGAGTCTTTAGGAAAAGCCAATACTATCAAGGAGGGATGAGGTGTTGCTTAATGAGCCTCTTGCTTCATGTGCTTAATGATATGCTCCAAAATCCTCAGCTACTTTCCCATATCCACATTTGACCTAAATCCTAAGCCAAACTCGGTCCTACCGATTCTTTCTATCCGGCGCCACCGAGTTTCACTTGTCATAAGCCACTGCCAAACCCTAGCAATTCGGTTCTACCGATAGGGATCTCGGTCTCACCGAGATGGGATTGCAAACTCTCTGTTTCCCTTTCATAACTTTTCGGTCTCACCGAAAGAGCGGATCGGTCCCACCGAGATTGCAATGTAAATTCAGTGTTTCCTTTTTGTAACTTTTCGGTCTCACCGAAAGAGCAAATCGGTCCCACCGAGTTTGCCTAACCAACTCTCTGGTTAGCTAATTACCAAATTCGGTCTCACCGAGTTTGTGTAATCGGTCTCACCGAGATTACGTTATGCTCAAACACTAACCATATCGGTCCTACCGAGTTGCATGTTAGTCCCACCAAAAATCTCTAACGGTCACTAGGTTTACATTTTCGGTCCGACCGAGTTTGTTGATTCGGTCCCACCGATATTGGAAAACTGTGTGTAACAGTTGGATTTTGTGTGGAGGCTATATATACCCATCCACCTCCTCTTCATTCGTGGAGAGAGCCATCAGAACACATACACAATTCCAACTCATATGTTCTGAGAGAGAACCACCTACTCATGTGTTGAGACCAAGATATTCCATTCCTACCATATGAATCTTGATCTCTAGCCTTCCCAAGTTGCTTTCCACTCAAATGTTCTTTCCACAAATTCCAAATCCTATGAGAGAGAGTTGAGTGTTGGGGAGACTATAATTTGAAGCACAAGAGCAAGGAGTTCATTACCTACACACCATTTGTTACTTCTTGGAGAGTGGTGTCTCCTAGATTGGCTAGGTGTCACTTGGGAGCCTCCGACAAGATTGTGGAGTTGAACCAAGGAGTTTGTAAGGGCAAGGAGATCGCCTACTTCGTGAAGATCTACCGCTAGTGAGGCAAGTCCTGTGTGTGCGATGGCCATGGTGGGATAGACAAGGTTGCTTCTTCATGGACCCTTTGTGGGTGGTTGCTTCTTCGTGGACCCTTCGTGGGTGGAGCCCTTTGTGGACTCGCGCAACCATTACCCTTTGTGGGTGGAGCCCTTTGTGGACTCGCGCAACCGTTACCCTTTGTGGGTTGAAGTCTCCATCAACGTGGATGTAGGATAGCACCACCTATCCGAAGCACGGGAAAAACATCCGTGTCTCCAATTGCGTTTGAATTCTCCAAACCCTTCCCTTTACATTCTTGCAAGTTGCATGCTTTACTTTCCGCTGCCAATATACTCTTTGCATGCTTGCTTGAATTGTGTGATGATTGCTTGACTTGTCCTATAATAGCTAAAATCTGCCAAGAACTAAAATTGGGAAAAGGTTAAGTTTTTATTTGGTCAAGTAGTCTAATCACCCCCCCTCTAGACATACTTTCGATCCTACAAGTGGTATCAGAGCTTCGGTCTCCATTTGCTTTGATCTCCATAGCTTTTGGTGGTCATAGCCTTGGTTTCACAACCTAGGAGAGTATGGCGTCTAGCGAGGGAAATTATCACCGTAGAGGTCCTTACTTTGATGGTACTAATTTTGCTAGTTGGAAGCATAAAATGAAGATGCATATTCTTGGACATAACCCCGCCGTTTGGGATATTGTGTGTGTTGGTTTGCAAGGTGACTTCTTTGATGGGAAAGAACCAAACCGTGAAGCTACCGCGGATGAGTTGAAGATGTTGCAATACAATTCTCAAGCTTGTGATATTCTCTTCAACGGATTGTGCCCCGAAGAATTCAACAAAATCAGCCTTCTTGAGAATGCAAAGGAAATTTGGGACACTTTGATTGATATGCACGAAGGTAACGACTCCGTCAAGGAATCCAAGTTGGATGTCCTTCAAAGTCAACTTGACAAGTTCAAAATGAAGGATGGTGAAGGTGTCGCTGAAATGTACTCTAGGCTTGCTCTCATCACAAATGAGATTGCCAGCTTAGGAAGTGAAGAGATGACCAATAGATTCATAATCAAGAAGATTCTAAGAGCCTTGGATGGAAAATATGATACCGTGTGCACATTGATCCAAATGATGCCCAATTACAAAGATCTCGAGCCAACGGAGGTGATTGGAAGAATTGTTGCTCATGAGATGTCACTTAAGGATAAAGAGGAACTTCACAACAAATCAAGTGGTGCCTATAAAGCCTCATGTGAAGCCCCTACATCATCAAGTGAGAAACAAGACTTCAATGAAGAATTGAGCTTAATGGTGAAGAACTTCAACAAGTTCTACAAGAGTAGAAGCAAAGATAGAAGCTTCAAGTCAAGTTCCTACAATGACAAAAGATCTTCTAGTCGAGAGCGAAACTGGTACAGCTGTGGAAGACCCGGACACTATTCCAATGAGTGTACGGCTCCCTACAAGAGAAGAGAAGATTCTCCAAAAAGAAGAAGCAAAGAATCACCACCAAGAGAGAGAAGGAGTAGAGATGATCGTTATGAACGAAGATACTCACCGAGAAGCAAGGATTCGGAAAGGAAAGAAAAATCATCAAGGAGCTACACAAAACGAAGACATCAAGCTCATGTTGGTGAATGGGTATCCGGCTCCGACTCCGACAGCCACTCTGAGAGAAGTTATCACTCCGACTCCGAAGATACTCAAGATGAAGGTGTTGCCGGTCTTGCACTTGTGTCAACCAACTCCTACGACATATTTGACTCACCAAATGAAGGAATTGGAAGATGATTCATGGCCAAAGGTCCTAAGGTAACACACCCCGAGTATGTTGATTTCAATAGTGATGAAGATGACTTGTTAGGTGATGATTTTCTTGTTGACAACTCTAATGATGAATACTATGATGAAACGTCAATTAATCATGCTAATCAAGATAAAACGAATGACAATGATAAGGAGAAGATTGAGGCTCTAACTAAAGAACTAAACACTCTTAAGTTAGCTCATGAAACTATCTTGGAAGATCATCGAGAACTTTTAAGAGCGCATGAGAAATTACGCTTTGAAAAGCTCAATCTTGAGCAAGAGCATGAGTTCTTAAGAGCAATCAATGATGATCTCCGCAAGAAAAGTTCTTCTTACATTACCAAGCGTTTACTCTTAACCACTTACATGCCTCAAGTCAAGTCTAGTAACAAGAACAAGAAAGATTCTTCCTCTAGCAGTAACAATGATCATGCTAAATCCAATATTGTTGCTTCTAGTAGTTCTCTTGATTCCACTAATGATTCTCTTAGCCAAGTTACACTTGAGCAAGAAAATAGCTTATTGAAGGGAATTATAGAGAAAGGAGTGTACAAAAGCCTTGCCGGGAGCAAGCAATTCGAGGAAATTGTGCGCAAGCAAGGAATGCACTGGAAGAATCAAGGTGTTGGTTTTGAACGAAAGTTCAATGCCAATGGAGTTGAGTGGGAAGAAGATCAATACCCCAAGACAAAGTTTGTTCCTCAACAAGAGAAGTATGATACTTCTTTCAAAGGGACACAAGCTCAAGATGATCTTCCACCACAAGACTACAAGCAAAAAGGCAAGGACAAGCTTCAAGAGGAAATTGACGCATTTGAAGAAGCTCCTAAGACCTTAGTCAAGTGGATTCTCAAGACTACTTCAAGCTCCACTTCATCAAGTATGACTACAACTCCAAGGATTCCCATCAAGATGATGTGGATCGAAAAGAAGAAGAACTAGAGAGTTCTTGAGGGTGACTCCGCCAACATACTTCACTCTTATCATTTTGGCAAGAACAAGTGCAATCAACTTCCACATCTTGCACTAGTTCAAGGAGTCACAAACCCTCTTGTTGGTAAGACAAGGGATAAGGTAACCTAAAAGTTTTCATGCACATCATCTTGTGTGTGCATCACTCTATGTCTATGGATATCCTTGTTTGTTCCTTGTGGGACAAACCCATGTAGGTATTGAAAGTGCAATTCATTCAAATGGATAGCTCCAAGTGATCTACATCAACATTGAGCATCCACATCTTCAACATCTACATGAAGTCATCATCGACAAAACCCGAGGTTAGTTCATCCCTCTAAGGGGGGATATCACATCTAGGGGGAGCTTTACTCTAAGACTTGAGCTAAAGCAACTCTAATGATGTGAACACAACAATGCTTTATGTAAAAGTGGTAACCCCACTTGAGCTTAAACGATGAGTATGACCTATGATCAAGTGTTCTCACTTGACTCCTAAGTCAATATACTCATATATAGATGACCTAGTCATCGCAAATTTCTTGATAGATGCTAGAATTGGTTGTGCATGCCTTGTCACATATTTCATTTGCCATCTTATTGTGTGAGCATGCTGGTTGCATATTTTACTCATTCGAGGACATCCACTTGTTGTTTTGATTGTTCGGTTTTATTTCCTTTTGCCAAGTGGATGGACAAGAGTGCCTAAGAACCTCCTCTAGCTATCTATGCTTTTCTCGTCTCAAACTCTATTCATGCTGCATCACAAAATTTGATCAAGTTAGATTCGAACCACTTTGTGTGAGGAGCGCTCGGAGTCCCCGATTCTTCATAGACTTAAACTTCCAAAACCTCTTTATGATTCTCCGTCTGACCGATACCCCACTTTCGGTCCTACCGAGATCATTAAGTTGATCTAGGTTTTCGATCTCGGTGCAACCGATTTGAACCTTTCGGTCACACCGAGTTTCAGTAACTGCTTGCAGTTATGAATCTCGGTGCCACCGAGTTGTTCCACTCGGTCACACCGACAGGGTCGGGCTATATATAGTCACGGGTAAAATTTTGGAAATTTCTCCGAACCCCTTCACCCGCGCGATAGCCTGCTCTGCCAACTTGGTCTCGGATCGTCTCCTCGCCGCCAGCCGCCTCCAGTCGCTGGTCTCCGTCGCCGTCAACGGGAATTCTACCCCGCCGTTGCCGCCGTAGCGAGTCTCCGCCGAACTAGGGTATGGACTCGATCTTTGTTCTATTCTCCAATCTGATTCTTAGCACATTGTGATCATCATGATTCTTGCCACGATTGAAACACTCCTATCTAGTCAATGCGCTCGTAGATTAGGTTTGATTCGAAAATTTTAGGGTTAGGTTTCCGCCGAAACCATCTCGGACCCACCGAGTTGAAAAACTCGGTCCCACCGATTTGGCTTATGCCATTGCACAAGTGAGACTCGGTCTGACCAAGAATTACTTATCGGTGTGACCGATTTTGGAACTTTGTGAAACCCTAGCAGTCTCGGTGCCACCGAACTGTGACTCGGTCTGACCGAGTTCACTAGTTTAGGTTCCAAAACTGCTTCGGTATCACCGAGTTTAAAAATCGGTAGATCCGAGATGATTTCAGTGGGAAACTAAAACTAAGTTTTTGGATCATTCTTTTGCAAAAATCTCTGCATTTTGTGATGCTCATCTATTCTACCTCATCTATAAATTGTTCACAGGGTCAGCAGTCAGCTTGTTCATCATGTCAGACCAGAGTGACAGCCAGAATGTGTCAGAACAGCAAGTGCACATGAGTGAGGGCACTAGTCCCTCCAGCTCTTCAGATGATGGCAGCAGGAGTACCCCAAGCAATCTGCCAAAAGCTGCCACTAGACAGAGGAAGAAGAGAACTTCAGATTCTGAAGATGAAGATTATGTGGCAGAGGAAGAGGCCACATCAAAGAGAGTTGAGCCAGCTCAAGGCACAAAGCTAGGCTTAAAGATCAAAAGGCCAGGAGGCAGGCAGCCTATGTCAAAGGCTAGAGCTTCAACTGAAAAGCCTGCACCCAAAGAGCCAGTTGCTGCTAAAGGCAAGAAGAGGAAGGAAAGGGTCAAGAAGACCGTAGCCAGAGTGCTTGGAAAGGCTTCCATCATGGAAGAGGAAGAGGAAGAAGAGGTTGCTGCACCAGCACCTAAGGCACCCAAGCTAATGGGTGATGCTATCAAATCAGGGGCTACTGCATCTAAGCCCAAGGCTGCATCAAAGGTCGAGACAACACCAAAGAGAAATACAAGGAGCATACCTGCTGCTGAGAAGAACAAGGCCCTAGTGCCTGAAGCTGCTGAAGAAGAGGATGAAGAGCAAGTTCTCAGAAAACTCAAGCCCAAGATCCCAGACCACAATGATGCTCATCCTGTGGCTGAGGATATGAAGCTCAGGAGAGACTCAGGGCTCAGGAAGTGGAAAGAAGTAGATCCGTATGCTTCAAGGAGAAGGACTGCTGTGGATTACAGATTTCACACCAAGGAACAGCAAGATTTCTCTGAGACAGTACTGCTTGACAAGAAGCCCATTGTTTGTGACATGAGATGGGTCGACTGGACCTACATGAAGGAAAATGACGAACACTACCCTGGAGTGTATGACAGCTTTAGTGCGTGTGGAGTTGCAGACTTTGTTGGGCAGAAGCTCACAAAGTGGAACGAGGAGCTAATCATGCAATTCTACTCCACAACACACTTCTACCCAGATGGAAGGATCACATGGATGTCTGAAGGTACGAGGTACCAATCAACTGTTGAGGAATGGGCAAAGTTGATCAATGCCCCAGAGGAGCAAGCAGATGACTTGGCATTTATGCCAAGAAGAAGATGGACCACAACTCAATGTCCAATATGTACAAGGCAATTCCAAATGAAGCACTTGACACTTTCAAGTTTGGGTCTCTGCATTATCTTCTGTCAGGACTGCCTACTATAAATTGGATATTGAGGCACACTCTCTTGCCCAAGTCTGGAGATCACAAGATGATCAGAGGCCATGCAATCAATTTGCTTCATGTATTTGATGT
>NW_024114530.1:0-15979 GCF_003073215.2 Triticum urartu | reverse complement strand
GGCCGGCGGCGAGAATCTTTCGGCCTCGATGGTTAACCCGGCTACGACAAATGAATGGCGAGAAGAACAAGGGGGAAATGAGCATGAGCTCACTGCGGTTTTGTTGGTGCAGCTAGCGAGCTCGGCGACGGGCTGTGGACGACGAATCGGCGACGGCGATCGGCGGCGCCCGAGGTAGAAGACGAGCTCGAAGGCGTCTGGGCTCGTGGGACTGGGCGTAGAGGTGCGTCGCAGCGAGGCGATGCTCGTGGGCACGACAGAGGGGCGAGGGGGTGGCTCTGGTGACGACTACGGCGAACGGCGGCGAGGATGGCGCTCGGCCATCACGGGAGAGGGTGAGGGAGACGAGAGGGGAGAGGTGTAGGGGGTGCTGGGCGTCTCCGTGGCGTGGCTGGAAGCGTCGGGTCGTCGCGCTGGAGCAGGAGGTGGCGTCGTCGGCCACGCGTGTGCAGGCACGCAGCTGCTTCTCCTCCTGGCAGGAGGAAGAAGACGGCGTTGCCCCTGTGGGCTGGGCCAGAACAGGAGTTGGGCCAGGCAGGTAAGTCACGTAAGGCCCTGCCTTTTCTATTTTCTGTTTGTTTTGTTTTTATTTATACATTTTGCCACTGATTCAAAATTCCAAATGAATTCAAAACAGTGCCAAAACACTCTAAGATATTTTATGTTACCTCTCTGGACTATTCCAAGAGTACATAAAACGTTTCAAAGCATTTGAAAATATATTCATTATATTTTATGAATATATCCCCAAATTCAAATAGATTATTGATTTAAATTCAGAGACCAAATAATTCCTTAAAAATGTTCCAGAATTTTGGTTTGATATATAACTCTTGCCAAAATTCACAAAACTATTTTTAGGGCATTTTGGATTCACAGAATGTAATTTAAAGGGTGCTTGCCCTTCTTTTAATCAGATTTCTGAGGTTTCAACAATCCTCAATTCAAGTTTCAGAATTTAAACATGATGCAAGCAAGATGCAAACACTAGGCAACACCAGAAGCTAGGGATGTGACACAGCCTCGGGCAGTGAGGAGGTCTGGCAGGAGTCATGGCTCCACGTCCGACGCTGGGACGAGATGAAGGAGGTCGGCGGCGGCTGGATTGATCGGATGGATCGGACAGGAGCAGGCTGCACTGCTGATTGGGTGGCGCTGAAAACAAGGGGAAGATGGTGGCGGTGCTAGGGGATTGGGTCGAGGAGGAGCAGAAGAGCGATGGTTGGTTAGCTAGTGATCCCGAGGGGAACTAGAGAGAGTGGCGGCGTAGGGAGGATCCCTAGAAAATAGGGTTTGTCCAAAATGGACTAGGGATAGACTATATATATATGGAAAAGAAGGGAGTTGGATCATCCGATCAAAATCCGACGGTCGAGAATAGATAGGCTAGGAAAGTCTAAATAGAAACGGAGACGTTTTGTAGATGTTTGGGGATGATCCGGACACAACGGTGGCGACAGTCCGGGTCGGGTCCGGGACAGATTTCGGACGCGCGTGGGAGGAGGTCCGCGGGCTGACGAGAGAGGTTATGTAGGGCCTGGCGGTGAGAGGTAGTGCAGAAGGCAAAGGTCTGAGAAGAGAGAAGAGGAGAGGCCCGGCGACTGTTTCTGGAGACCGAAAACGTCCGACGATAGACCGACTATAGTGCCGCTATAGTTTAACGTTTGGGCTATCAAACGAACCCCGAATGCGATGAAACTTGGCAGGCGACCTACTAACACTATAACAGCATCGCATGCCAACTTTCAACCCAATCCGAGAACATTTTCCAGCCACTTATAAAATAATATTTCGGACATGCCGCGGGCGCGTGCAAGTGTGGTTGGGCTCAGAACGGACAACGGAGAGAACTCAGAGAACCCGGATGAATGCAAGTTTTAAAACATGATGATGCAATGCACATGATGACATGATAAGATGCGACACGCAACAAAATGACATGGCAACGACAACGAATAACTGGAAGACACCTGGCACATTGATCTCGGGGCGTTACATATCAAGAATAACAAAGTCCGTTAAAATAGTAACATTTGCAACTACAACAGGCACATCCCCACAATTACCGACAGGTATAGCAGTTGATTTATCAGCCATTTGCAAAGATATTTCAGCCGGTGTCAACTTATTCAAATCAAGTCTACGATATAAAGAGAGAGGCATAACACTAACACCGGCTCCAAGATCACATAAAGCAGTTTTAACATAGTTTCTTTTAATAGAGCATGGTATAGTTGGTACACCGGGATCTCATAGTTTCTTAGGTATTCCACCCTTAAAAGTATAATTAGCAAGCATGGTGGAAATTTCAGCTTTCGGTATCTTTCTTTTGTATGTAACAATATCTTTCCTATACTTAGCATAAGGATTCATTTTGAGCATATCAGTTAATCGCATACACAAAAAAGATAGGTCTAATCATTTCGGCAAAGCGCTCAAAATCCTCATCATCCTTTTTCTTGGATGGTTTGGGAGGAAAAGGCATGGGTTTCTGAACCCATGGTTCTCTTTCTTTGCTGTGTTTCCTAGCAACAAAGTCTTTCTTATCATAACGTTGATTCTTTGATTGTGGGTTATCAAGATCAACAGCAAGTTCAATTTCTATATCATCATCATTACTAGGTTGAGCATGATCATGAACATTATTATTAGCATTATCACTAGTTTCAGGTTCATTACCAGATTGTGTTTCAGCATCAGAAATAGAAATATCATTTGGATTCTCAGGTGTTCCAATGATAGGCTTATTCGAAGCATGCAAAGTCCTATCATTTTTCTTTTTCTTCCTATCAGAAGGACTAGGTGCATCTACATTATTTCTCTGAGAATCTTGCTCAATTCTCTTAGGGTGGCCTTCAGGATACAAAGGTTCCTGAGTCATTCTACCAGTTCTAGTAGCCACTCTAACAGCATTATCATTATTCTTACTATTCATTTCATTGAGCAAATCATTTTGAGCTTTAAGTACTTGTTCTACTTGAGTGGTAACCATAGAAGCATGTTTGCTAACAAGTTTAAGTTCACCTTTGACATTAGCCATATAATCACCCAAGTGTTCAAGCATATTTGAATTGTATTTCAATTGTCTACCAAAATAAGCATTAAAGTCTTCTTGCTTAGCCATAAATTTATCAAACTCATCTAAGAATGGGCTAGCAAATTTAGTAAATGGGATTTCAGCTTTATCATATCTACAGAGAGAATTTACCTTTACTACCTGTGTCGAGTTATCAAGACCATGAGTTTCTTCAATAGGTAATGGATTAAGATCATATGTTTCTTCAACAGGCGGTAAATTAAGACCATGTATTTCTTCAATAGGAGGTAAATTCTTAACATCTTTAGCTTTAATACCTTTTTCTTTCATAGATTTCTTTGCCTCTTGCATATCTTCAGGACTGAGAAATAGAATACCCCTTTTCTTCGAAGTTGGTTTAGGAATAGGCTCAGGAACTGGCTCAGGAGGTGTCCAATTATTTTCATTTGTCAGCATATTATTCATTAGAATTTCAGCTTCATCTGGCGTTCTTTCCCTGAAAACAGAACCAACACAACTATCCAGGTAATCTCTGGAGGCATCGATTAGTCCATTATAAAAGATATCAAGTATTTCATTTTTCTTAAGAGGATGATCAGGCAAAGCATTAAGCAATTTTAGAAGCCTCCCCAAGCTTGTGAGAGACTCTCTTCTTCAATTTGCACAAAATTATATATATCCCTTAAATCAGCTTGTTTCTTATGAGCATGGAAATATTTAGCCGAGAAGTAATAAATCATATCCCGGGGACTACGCACACAACCAGGATCAATAGAATTAAACCATATCTTAGCATCACCCTTTCATGAGAACAGAAATATTTTAAGGATATAAAAGTAACAATTTCTCTCATCATTAGTGAACAGGGTAGCTATATCATTTAATTTAGTAAGATGTGCCACAACAGTTTCAGATTCATAGCCATGAAAAGGATCAGATTCAACCAAAGTAATTATATCAGGATCAACAGAGAAGTCATAATCCTTATCGATAACACAGATAGGTGAAGTAGCAAAAGCAGGGTCAGGTTTCATTCTAGCATTTAGAGATTGCTGATTCCATTTAGCTAATAACCTCTTGAGTTCGTATCTATCTTTGCAAGCTAAAATAGCTAAAGAAGCTTCTTTATCAAAAACATAACCCTTAGGAATAACAGGCAAATCTTCATCATCACTTTCATCAGTATTATCAGATTCAATATTTTCATTCTCTCTAGCCCTAGCAAGTTGTTCATCAAGAAATTCACTAAGTGGCACAGTAGTATCAAGCATAGAACTAGTTTCATCATAAGTATCATGCATAGCAGAAGTGGCATCATCAATAACATGCGACATATCAGAACGAATAGCAGAAGCAGGTTTAGGTGTCGCAAGCTTACTCAAAACAGAAGGTGAATCAAGTGCAGAGCTAGATGGCAGTTCCTTACCTCCCCTCGTAGTTGAGGGATAGATGTTGGTTTTAGGATCTCTCAAGTTCTTCATAATGATAAGCAGATATAAATCCCAAGTGACTCAAAGAATAGAGCTATGCTCCCCGACAACGGCGTCAGAAAATAGTCTTGATAACCCACAAGTATAGGGGATCGCAACAGTTTTCGAGGGTAGAGTATTCAACCCAAATTTATTGATTCGACACAAGGGGAGCCAAAGAATATTCTCAAGTATTAGCAGCTGAGTTGTCAATTCAACCACACCTGGAAACTTAATATCTGCAGCAAAGTGTTTAGTAGCAAAGTAGTATGATAGTAGTGGTAACGGTAGCAAAAGTAATGTTTTTGGTATTTTGTAGTGATGATAGTAATAGCAAGGGAAAAGTAAATAAGCAAAGAACAATATGTGGAAAGCTCGTAGGCAATGGATCAGTGATGGAGAATTATGCCGGATGCGGTTCATCATGTAACAATCATAACCTAGGGTGACACAGAACTAGCTCAAGTTCATTAATTAATGTAGGCATCTATTCCGAATATAGTCATACGTGCTTATGGAAAAGAACTTGCATGACATATTTTGTCCTACCCTCCCGTGGCAGCGGGGTCCTTACGAAAACTAAGGGATATTAAGGCCTCCTTTTAATAGAGTATCGGAACAAAGCATTAACACATAGTGAATACATGAACTCCTCAAACTATGGTCATCACCGGTAAGTATCCCGATTATTGCCACTTCTGGGTTAATGGATCATAACACATAATAGGTGACTATAGACTTGTAAGATAGGACCAAGAACTCTCATATATTGATGAAAACATAATAGGTTCAGATCTGAAATCATGGCACTCGGGCCTAGTGACAAGCATTAAGCATAGCAAAGTCATAGCAACATCAATCTCAGAACATGGTGGATACTAGGGATCAAACCCTAACAAAACTAACTCGATTACATGATAGATCTCATCCAACCCATCACCGTCCAACAAGCCTACGATGGAATTACTCATGCACGGCGGTGAGCATCATGAAATTGGTGATGGAGGATGGTTGATGATGACGATGGCAACGGATTCCCCTCTCTGGAGCCTCGAACGAACTCCAGATCAGCCCTCCCGAGAGGTTTTAGGGCTTGGTGGCGGCTCCGTATCGTAAAACACGATGAATCCTTCTCTCTGATTTTTCCCCCCTAAAGTAGATATATAGAGTTGGAGTTGGAGTCGGAAGGTCTCCAGGGGGCCCACGAGGTATGGACGCCCTAAGGGGGGGCGCCCCCCACCCTCATGGAAAGGGTGTGGCCCCCCTGGTCTTCATCTTTGGCAAGGATTTTTTATTATTTATTGTAAGATATTCCATGGAGTTTTAGGTTATTCCAAGAACTTTTGTTTTCTGCACATGAAACAACATCATGGCAGTTCTCCTCAAAACCGTGTCAGTCCGGGTTAGTTCCATTCAAATCATATAAGTTAGAGTCCAAAACAAGGGCAAAAGTGTTTGGAAAAGTAGATACGACGGAGACGTATCAGCACTCTCCATAGTCCGGGAGGTCGCTGTAACACCCCGGATGTAATTTACCTAATATGTAATCCAACTCTTGCTGTTTCCGGCGCTAAGTTATTTTATTTTCTTGGGTTCGGGTTTTTGTCTCCGTGTGTTGTTGTCGTTGTCATGCATCTCATATCATGTCATCATGTGCATTGCATTTGCATACGTGTTCGTCTCATGCATCCGAGCATTTTCCCCGTTGTCCGTTTTGCATTTCAGCGGGCTTCTATCTCCTCCGGTGGTCATTTCTACCTTCCTTTCGTGTGTGGGGGTTAAACATTTCCGGATTGGACCGAGACTTGCCAAGCGGCCTTCGTTTACTACTAGTAGACCGCCTATCAAATTTCGTACCATTTGGACTTCGTTTGATGCTTCAACGGTTAATCGAGGGACCGGGAAGGCCTCGTGTGTGTTGCAGCCCAACACCCCTCCAATTTGGCACAAAACCCACCAAAACCCTCTCCATCATCTAGAGCGTTCGATCACGATCGCGTGGCCGAAAACCGCACCTCATTTGGACACTCCTAGCTCCCTCTATGCCTATAAATAGCTCCTCCGAATTCCCGATCTCCTTCTCCCCAAACCCTAAAATCACTCGCGCCGCGGACATGTCTCCTGGCCGGACGCTGCCTGCCCGGCCGCCAGGACAGCGCGCCCACGTGTCGCCAGCCACATCGCTCCACCGCTGGCCGCGGGGCCCCCCGAGCCCATCGCCTCTCGCCGCCGCCTGGCCTCCTCGCCCCAGCCGATCCGCCAACCGAGCTCACCGGTCCGGCCCCTGCGCCGCCTCCGCCTTCCTCTTCCACGTGGCGAGTCTCCTCTCCATCCGGCGCCCGCGGCTACCCCAGCGACTCCTCCGGCCGCTCCTCCTTTTCCGGCGAACAGGGATCTCCAGCGATCCTCGAAGTGCGCGTCGCCCGATCCGGATCCGGATCCGGGTGAACAGTAACCCTAGATCCGGAGGGTATTTTTTCTCTAAGTCCCCAGTTTCTCAGAATTTTGGGCAAAATTTGACGCATCGTAACTCCGCATCCGTAGCTCCGTTTTGGGCGTGTAGCATATCAAAATGTTTGTCTCGGAGATTCATCTCATTGCATCATTTTCATTTGAGCTCATCTTGATGCCCGAAGTGCTGTTGGAAGAGTGCTATTTGAGTTAATTGTCAAATCTGCTGCACCAAATAGCTATTTGTCATTTTTGCCATTATTAATGTGTGCATGATATGCTCATGAGCTCTACATGTGTTTCGTTATATGCTTTGCCATCTTTACAGAGGTGCTATCCATGTATTTTTGTGATGTGTGTGGTGACTAGCACAAGCTTGCAAAGTGGTACATTCGTTAATGCTGACTTCAGGGACTTAGCAATTCCACTAAGTCCTTGATCTGTTTTTATGCTGATGCCATATGTTCATGTTGTTTCCTAGTGATCCGTGCCTCTTTTGAGGATGATCAGTAAGGATGATTTGTTAATCTTGTAGTTATCTATCCATCCATGTCTTTGTTTGCAATTATGGAGCACTCTAGCTTGAGTCAATCGAGCTCTACTTTTTTTATTTCGTGAATCTGGGCAGATTGTCTACTTGTTAGCGATTTTCCCGAGGATGTTGTAGTTGATCTGTGCATGCTATGTTGTTGTTCTTGCCATGTCTAGCTTATATAATGTGTAATCTTGATGGGTGTATGCTTAGATTGTCATGACATGCTCTGTAGTGAGTGCATCGAGCTCATAAACATGCCTACTTGATATCTGATTTGCATGCTCCAGTTTTTCTCCAAGTCTGAGATCTGATTATGTTTTTGCCATGTTCACATGCTTGCAATTGTATTGTCTAATCCCTTTTGGCTCAAGGTCACTAAGGGACTTTTGTTAAGCTCTTTGAGTAGCTCCATGCCATGCCTTAATTTGCCATGTTAGGTTCCTGTAGCATCTAGTTTTCATGCTCCAAAGTGTGCTACATGTACTGAAATTCCAGGCTTGTGTTAATTTCACTAAGTCTGAAACCTGTTTACCAATTGCACTTTTGCCATGCTTGTTTGAACCTGTTAATGGATGAATTGGTCGTAGCTCAGTGTTCATCTTTTGTTAAGAATCATGAGTGGATCCCTGCCATGTATTTTGTTGCCATGTTTGGGTGTTGTAGCATGTTTAACTTGTTGCATTTAGATGGCTACTTGCTGTTTATCGCAGACCGGTGCCATATTTGTTTTGCTTGCCATTTCCAAACCGTGCATCCGATTCCGGTGATCTTTATATCGATTTCAACCGAAATCACCTCACCTTTACAGTGGCACTCTTAGATTTCCAAGTTGAGGCCAGGTTCATTCATTCCTTCTCAAATCTTGCATATGCATCACATACCGCATTCCGCATAGCATACCATGTTTGCATCGTGTTGTTTGAGCTTTGCTCGTGGTTGATTGTGTTCCTCTTGCTTGTTTGTCTTGTTTGGGTAGAGCCGGGAGACGAGTTCGCTAACGAGGAGCCCGTTGAGTTTGCTTTCGAGGATCCAGTCAACTCTGACAACTTTGCAGGCAAGATGATCATACCCTCGAAATCACTTCTATCTTTGCTTTGTTAGACGCTCGCTCTTTTGCTATGCCTATGCTACGATGCCTACCACTTGATTTTCATGCCTCCCAAATTGCCATGTCTAACCTCTAACCCACCATGTCCTAGCAAACCGTTGATTGGCTATGTTACCGCTTTGCTCAGCCCCTGTTATAGCGTTGCAAGTTGCAGGTGTAGATTGGAGATCGTTCCTTGTTGGAACATTATTTTCTTGATGGGATATCATTATATTAACTTGTTATCTTAATGCATCTATATACTTGGTCAAGGGTGGAAGGCTCGGCCTTTTGCCTAGTGTTTTGTTCCACTCTTGCCGCCCTAGTTTCCGTCATATCGGTGTTATGTTCCCGGATTTTGCGTTCCTTACGTGGTTGGGTGATAATGGGAACCCCTTGACAGTTCGCCTTGAATAAAACTCTTCCAGCAATGCCCAACCTTGGGTTTACCATTAGCCACCTAGCCTTTTTTTCCCTTGGGTTTCTGGAGCCCGAGGGTCATCTTATTTAAAACCCCCCGGGCCAGTGCTCCTCTGAGTGTTGATCCAAACTAGAGCCCTGTGCAGCACCCCCTCGGGGAAACTCGAGGTTTGGTTTTAGTTGTATGGAGCACTCATCTGAGTGTGCCCTAAGAACGAGATATGTGCAGCTCCTATCGGGATTTGTCGGCACAATTCGGGCGGTGTTGCTGGATTTGTTTTAACTTGTCGAAGTGTCTTGTAGAACCGGGATACCGAGTCTGATCGGAATGTCTCGGGAGAAGGTATATCCTTCGTTGACCGTGAGAGCTTGTCATGGGCTAAGTTGGGACTCCCCTGCAGGGATTTGAACTTTCGAAAGCCGTGCCCGCGGTTATGGGCAGATGGGAATTTGTTAATGTCCGGTTGTAGATAACTTGAACCTTAACTTAATTAAAATGAATCAACTGTGTGTGTTACCGTGATGGTCTCTTCTCGGCGGAGTCCGGGAAGTGAACACGGTGTTGGAGTAATGCTTTGCCGTAGGTTCTCTATTCTTCGTTCGCTTTGCCTTCTCTTCTCGCTCTCTTTTGCGAACAGGTTAGCCACCATATATGCTAGTCGCTTGCTGCAGCTCCACATATTACCTTGCTTACCTATAAGCTTAAATAGTCTTGATCGCGAGGGTGCGAGATTGCTGAGTCCCTGTGGCTCACAGATTACTTCCAAACCAGATGCAGGCCTGATGACTCGTTCCAGAATGCGCTTGAGCTCAAGTGGGAGTCGACGAAGACTCACGCCGTTACTATGTGTCTTTCCCTGATGATCATTAGTGGTGCCCAGTTGGGGCGATCGGGACCATGTCGCATGTTGGGTTGATCTTTTATTTTGGTACCGTAGTCAGACCATGAGTGATTGGATGATGTAATGTTATTTATGTACTTTCTTTGACGTGGCGAGTGTAAGCCAACTATGTACCTTCCCTTTTATTATCTATTTACATGGGATGTTGTGAAGATTGCCATACTTGCAACATTCCTTTCAATGCGGTTATGCCTCTAAGTCATGCTTCGACACGCAGGAGATATAGCCGCATCGAGGGCGTTATAGTCGCCAAAGGGGAAGCAGCCTGTGTTCGAGGTTTATTAGGTTAGTCCACAAACGATGCTTTTTCGATCCTTCGTTTTGCTTCCAAGTGGAAGCCAACCCGAGTATCAGGGGCTACTACCTATACACAGGCGTATCTTCGCAAATGAAACATAGCTGAAAGCATTATGTTACAAACCTCGAAGCCCTTCAGTAGGCTCATAAAGGCTTAATTTAATCCGCTCTTCGCGGACGAAATCTTCTCAATCACTGTACCCATCAAGGTACACTGTTCCCCGAGACAGATGCTTTCCGCAACATGTCTTGCAATATATCCGGAGTCTCCGGGCTTCAAGAAATTGCTCCAACAGCACGATCATCCTTTGAAGGAATCTGCTCACCCGTCTCCAAAATTGCTTTCGTCTGGGAAACGGACAGTCCAGGGCCCTTGTTACCATCATCCCCGGAATCCCGGATGGTCAGAGGTCCACCTTGGGGTACCGCCTATTCTGTCCCCTGGTCTAAAGGGATCCTCCGCGATGACACTTCAGAGTCATCCGTCTTGTTGGGCGAGGAGGTTGGAGGAGGCATCTCGCTCTCCATCATCTCTGGAAGGAGACTCCCTGAAGAAGAGGATCGCCCAGAAAAACTCTGTGCCGACCAGTAAAAATGCATGAATGCATTACGGTAACAGCAACGGAACAAGATGCTATCAAGGTACTCCCGATTTTCTTACGGTTGTTCCAAGGGTTTGTCCCCTTGTTGGAGCTTCTCAATGGCGTCACCTTCCAAACCCAAGCTGGTCAACGGTGGCATCTTGCCCTTCTTGGAAGACCGCCCCTCCCCATCTTCGGAGGCGCCCTTTTCCTCGTATTTGGAGAAGGAACACTGGGTCCTTTCCCGCCTCCGTCTTCGGGCGAGGAATGGTTGATTTCTCCGGACTCAGTGTCCGACTTACCTCCAGAGCCAAGGTCATCTTGGGTCTTCTCGCCCTCCCCTGTCGATGCCTGGAACGGCGCCGAGGCCAGCATCCTTGTTAACACAGGAGTAGCTGAGTCATCGGGAAGGGGAGCCGGGCACCTACTCAATTCCACCTTCTTTATCCAGCCCTGAAAAAGGATGATACCGTTGGTTTCTTGCCACTAGATATCTGCCTATAAGGTATTCGGTAAACGTGTACTTACCGGGGTGTCTCGATGGTTGCAGTCTAGGCCGACATCTCTGACAGTGTCTGGCCATTTCCTTCGTTTTCTGAAGACTAATCTCCACATTCCTTCGGGCGTTGCACCGAAGAAGTTCTGAAGAGTCCGCGACCCTTCTGGATTGAACTCCCATAGGCGGAGAGGCCGTCGCTGGCACAGCAGGGTCCGACAAACTAGCATTATATGAACGACGCTGGCTATGTTGATGTCCCTCTCAATGAGGCTCCGGATGCGACTTTGCAGAGTTTGCACATCATTCGTTGATCCCCAATCTAGCCCCTTATTAATCCATGATGCAAGTTGAGTTGGAGGGCTGGGTCGAAATACGGGCGCAGTCGCCCACTTGGAGCTGCGGGGCTCGGTGATATAGAACCACCCCTGCTGCCACAAATAGGAATATTTGGCGAAGGATCCTTTCAGCCAAACAGCGCTAGCAAGCTTGCTCACTACAGTGCCGCTGCACTCGGCCTACTCCCCCTCTACCACTTGCGGCTTCACATCGAAGGTCTTGAGCCACAAGCCGAAGTTCGGAGGAGTTCGGAGGAGGGCTTCACACGTGACGATAAACGTAAAGATAAGAAGAATAGAGAATGAGGCCAAATCGTGGAAGTCTAGCCCGTAATAATAAATGTGCACATCCCTAGCTTCTGGTGTTGCCTAGTGTTTGCATCTTGCTTGCATCATGTTTAAATTCTGAAACTTGAATTGAGGATTGTTGAAACCTCAGAAATCTGATTAAAAGAAGGGCAAGCACCCTTTAGATTGCATTCTGTGAATCAAAATGCCCTAAAAATAGTTTTGTGAATTTTGGCAAGAGTTATATATCAAACCAAAATTCTGGAACATTTTTAAGGAATTATTTGGTCTCTGAATTTAAATCAATAATCTATTTGAATTTGGGGATATATTCATAATATATAATGAATATATTTTCAAATGCTTTGAAATGTTTTATGTACTTTTGGAATAGTCCAGAGAGGTAACATAAAATATCTCAGAGTGTTTTGGCACTGTTTTGAATTCATTTTGAATTTTGAATCAGTGGCAAAATGTATAAATAAAAACAAAACAAACAGAAAATAGAAAAGGCAGGGCCTTACCTGACTTACCTGCTTGGCCCAACTCCTGTTCTGGCCCAGCCCACAGGGGCAACGCCGTCTTCCTCCTGCCAGGAGGAGAAGCAGCTGCGTGCCTGCACACGCGCGGCCGACGACGCCACCTCCTGCTCCAGCGCGATGACCCGGCGCTTCCAGCCATGCCACGGAGACGCCCAGCACCCCCTGCACCTCTCCCCTCTCTCCCCCTCGTCTCCCTCACCCTCTCCCGCGATGGCCGAGCGCCATCCGCTATGCCCAGTCCCACGAGCCCGGACACCTTGAAGAAACGCCTTCGAGCTCATCTTCTACCTCGGGCGCCGCCGATCGCCGTCGCCGATTCGTCGTCCACAGCCCGTCCCCGAGCTCGCCTGCTGCACTAACAGAACCACAGTGAGCTCATGCCCGTTTCCCCCTTGTTCTTCTCACTGTTCGTGTGTCGTAGCCGGGTTAACCATCAAGGCCGAAAGCTTCTTGCTGTCGGCCATGGCATAGCCGTGGTCACAGCCGCGGCGGCTCGTGTTCGAGAATGCTCGCATGCTCCGCATGTTCCCAGGAGGCCATAGCTTCCATCAGTTCCTCCTCCCGCGCACCGCAGCACCATGGCCGCGCGCACCCGAACTCCGGCCGCCGCCTAGCTCGCTGCTGCCATCGCCTTAGAACACTGGAGCTCCCACTGGTTGCTCCATCAGATGCGTGCAAGCGCCAGCACCCGTAGCCGCAAACCGCTCGTCGATCCATGCCCTATAGCGTGAAACCGAAGCCCTCCGCCGTGGTGCATGCTCACCGGTGACCACCCCCGGCGGCCCCCGACGTGGCACCGTCATTAGTACTAATGACGGGGCTAACTAACCTCCTCCGTCACTATCAAATGGGCCCCCCGCCCTAATTAACCCCAGCTTTATTTCTGCACCGTCATTAGTGATAACCCCGCGGGACCCACACGTCAGCTTTGACCTTGCTGACGTGGCCTTTGACCGGCCCCACACGTCAGTGACTAATGCCAGCGGTGTGTCACTAACCAGTAGGCCCCACTGGTCAGGTTTGACCTGGCCAGCCACAGTTGACCTGATGACGTCACTCTTACGTCATGCTGACGCAGTAAAACCTTTTTTGGATTTTAAGTAAATCTAAATGATTTATTTATTTTCAGAAAATATCCCAAAACTTTGAAAAATCATAGAAATTAATCTATAACTCCAAATGAAATAAATTATATATGAAAAATTATCAGAAAAATTCAAGGAATCCATCTATACGATTTTCATGCATGTTTGAGCAAGTTAACCTCACTGTTTAGGATGAAACATGATTAGGGCAAATTTCATAATAGGTTTGGAGTTGGAATTTGAT
Organism: Triticum urartu; assembly: GCF_003073215.2. Lineage (NCBI taxonomy): Eukaryota > Viridiplantae > Streptophyta > Magnoliopsida > Poales > Poaceae > Triticum > Triticum urartu. Next base: position 2,207 of record NW_024114530.1, on the reverse strand, counting down.
ATAGTTTTGAATTCCACTTCAATTAAAAATGACTTTCTGTTGCATTAGCCAAAACACATTCATATTGCCATGTCATAGCATGCATCATATTGTTGCATATCGCCATGTGTTGATTGTGTTCTTTCTCAGTTGCCGGTGTTTGTCCCCCCTCAGTAGACGTTGATCCAGTAATGAATTCGATGACACCGATGAAGAGCTTTACTATCTTCAGAAGTGCCAGGCAAGCAAAACCCCCTTGTTCATTCCGATACAATCCCACTCTCTCGCTCCTGCTCTCTTTTACTGCATTAGGACAACATGATTCCTCTGTTACTTGCTGCGGTAGTTGAACCCCTTATCCTCTGCATGACCTGTCATTGCCAAAGTAAATACATGAAACCCACTAGCATGAGTAGGAGTTGTTTGAGCCCTGATGTGCCTACTCATTCATGCTTGTTGTCATGCCTGCTACTGCTTAGAGTTGAGTCAGGTCTGATTCATCGGGGATGAATCGGAGGTGTGTAAACATGTCCTACTGTTGAGAGCTAAGTGTGTGAACACGATTTGGTAAAGGTAGCTGTGAGAGGCCATGTAGGAGTACATGGTGGGTTGTCTCATTGAATCCGTCCTTAGGAACTGAGTTCTGTGTTTGTGATCCATGAAATAGTTACTACCACGCATTGGGCCCGAAACCAATGGACCCTCTCGGCTTCTTGATCACCCTTGTCCTCTATCCAGGAGTTGCAACTAGTTTCTGGTGTTTATAGGATATGTGTTAGCGGCCGTGCGTAGCGCTGACCCTAGGGGTGGGCTATGATGCGGTAGATAACACCGTGGCACGGTGTACCGGGCGCCCATTTGGTGTCTCGGGAACCTTGTTCACATCGTTCAGGGCCGTATGTGGAAACCTCGGCCGGACTCCCTGCGGATGGAACCTGGATAGGCGATAAACCTGGACTAGAGACTTGAGTGTTTAGGTAGGCTGTGGCCGACACCCTCGTTGGGCTTCCGCTTGAAGGTTGCCGAGTACATGTCGTGTAAACGGCGGTAAGTGGTGAGAGCGTGTGTGAAGAAGTACAACCCTGCAGGGTTAACATCATCGATTCGAATAGCCGTGTCCGCGGTAAAGGACTTCTGGTTCGCCTATAACAGTTCATAGACAAGTGAAAGTGGATACTCTAAAATGCGCAAGATAAGCATGAGTGCTATGGATGGCCTTCTCGTAGGGAGACGGGAGCGGATCCATAGTGGTGTATTGAATGGTGAATATGTGGACTCGTGTGCGCCACCTCAAAAGAGTTTCTTGCAGTCGTAGTTCAGGTTAGCCACTGAGTCAAAGCTAGCTTGCTGCAGTTAAACTCCACCACCCCCCCTTGTTGATACCGATGCATATTTAGCTAGTTCTGATGTAAGTCTTGCTGAGTACCTTTGTACTCACGTTTGCTTAATTTATGTTTTGCAGAGAGACGTCAGTCTCGCTAGTAGTTCCGTGTGGACTTCGACGTTTAGCTTGATACCTCAGCTACGATCTTGTGCCCTCGGCAGGATCTGGTAGATAGTCAGGCTTCTTAGCCACTTTCATTTGTAGATGTCTGTACTCAGACATGTTAAGCTTCCGCTTGTGCCTTGATTTGTATGCTATGATTGTTGGGTCATGAGACCCATGTTTGTAATATCTTGGCTCCTTGGATCCTAATGAATAAATACTTGAATCGTAGGGTTATGTTGTGATGCCATGTTGTATTTACACATATCGAGCATATTGTGTGTATGATTGGAATGCTTGGTATGTGTGGGATCCGACAATCTAGTTGTTTGTCCTTGGCAGCCTCTCTTATGGGGAAATGTAGTCTAGTGCTTCCATGAGGCATAGTAGTCCGCTACAGCCTGGTTCACCGGAGTCCTGCTAGCCCAGCACTACTGCTCAAGGCACTTGACTGGCCGGCATGTGTTTCACTTCGTTCCTGTGTCTATCCCTTCGGGGAAATGTCACACGGTGACATCTGGAGTCCTTCCTAGCTTGCTACAGCCCGGGTTCCCCGAGTCCTGTTAGCCCAATGCTATAGCCCGGATTCACACGCTGCTGACCGACATGCTCGATGTGATTCATGTATGCCTGTCCCCATAGGTTAGTGCCGCTTTGGGTTCACGACTAGCCATGTTGGCCCGGGTTCTCTGTCATATGGATGCTAGCGACACTATCATATACGTGAGCCAAAAGGCGCAAA
>NW_024114529.1:0-29326 GCF_003073215.2 Triticum urartu | reverse complement strand
AAAGTGAAGTTGCATAAAAAGTTTGGGGTCAAAAGGAGTTGGCTAACCATTTTTAGAAATTGGAAAGGCCAATTTAATTATTGTTGGACCACAAGATAAAATCCCAGGGGCATTTTGGGAACTCAAATGAGGTTGGTTCCAACTTGATAAATATCCAAGGATTATTTGCCACCTTTTGAACATTTTAGTTTTCATGCTTGACAAACTTGGATATTTGACTTTAAATTTTGAATTTGAATTTGAATCATGATTTGGATCAACTGAGGATTAGCAACAGTAATGTGATGACGTGGCATCATTAGCGGAGGATTACTGTAGCTTAATTATCCGGGCGTCACAATTCTCCTCCACTACAAGAAATCTCGTTCCGAGATTTAAGGGGTGTAGCAGGAGGAAATACTCGAAAAGGATGGGGCTCAACATAAGATAGGTACCTAGGGGCTATCTCGCGACGTGGCATCGAGGCATCTCTCAAGTTGAAATTCAAGAAAGTCATCGAGAGCAAGGTAAGGAGGAGCAATAAGAAGCTTCAAGTGGATGGACAATCGTTTGATGTCTGAAACAGAGTGTGAAAGGGGTTCAGTGCATCGAAAATAAGTATTGCATCTGATAGCAAAACAGATCACAAGAAGGTGGCTCGTGAATTACATACGAAGCCAAGCGTGAGGAATAATTTTAGAGGACAAAGATGTACACGAGAGTCAGGTTTCGATCCTGTGGAGCTGTGGGTTATGGGCCCACCATGTGGGTTAAAGGTAGGAAGGGCGCTAACATATGTACGGTCATGATAGCAAGGTAGGTCAGAGGATAGTTTGTCAGTTATGTTGGTAACAATGTTGGTACCAAGGGCGAGGGACAAAGAGAACCATTTCCTGCTCATTAAGACGAGGCGGACCAATAGGCAAAGTTCTCGTCCATCGGCGGCTACCAGAATGTCATCAACAATAGTAACAAGGGCTTACAGACAGAGCTTGTACACCAAGGTGTTACATAAGCAGGGAACTATTACTGCTTAGATCATATAGATTGCAAGAAAGGTTAAACAAAACAATGAAAAGGAAAAAGGTGCTTATACAAAAGTATTAGAGTATATACTTCCCAAGAACAAATAGAGCATCATATACAAGACAGGACATCAAGTACTTATCCATTTAGTTAATGGGGCAAGGAGAATCATGATGCTTACCCATACAACGGTGTTTGGATAATTGATCAAGAAACATTTAGCACTGCGCCTCCAATGTTCTTAATGATGTTCGGAGTAACACAGTCATACTTTTGGATAGCATTGACATGGTCATCAGGTAAAGACCGGACTTTGGGAACACAAAGGATCCACCGGGAATTACTTGAACACCTCATGCAATTTTATCAGGAAAGATGAGGAGGTGGCCGATGGTTTCAGCAAAAATCCATCGACATGTCAAAAAGGATGTATTTCCAAAATTTATATGAACAAAAACATGTTGGGGGAGGCAAGAATGCTGTCGATGATAACACAAATCATCGAGGGGCAAGGATGGTATTTCTCATCATGAATTCAATCGATATCCTGGAAGAGCTAAGAATGTTGATGATGATCACGACACATTTGTCGAGAGATTTCATGAAGATGTAATCAATCGACGACGACATCAAGTCAAAGGAATGATGAAGCGAAAGGTTATTGGAACCATGGGTACAACGCAAACTCGAAATCAAGCTTGTTGTTCAAGGCGAAAAATATGACGAGGAAGATCAACATAAGCTTAGCTCATCGTCGAAAATTGTGCTCTGGGAAGAAGGACCAGGTAGCACAGTTAAAATTTAGCACGATAATGATATAGCCGATCAGGGTGGGAATGACTTGAAGGATTATTAAACTCGTAAGCAACAAAATTACTTAGAGTTATAGAATCAGAGTGTGGAATCGATTCACTTATCGGCATTCTCGAGTGACTAACAACTCAAAACCCAGGGAAATCTGAAACCGATGAGAAGCAATACCAGAAGAAGACTCGTAGGAAGCAACATGGTTCTTTTTTTTTAAGATACCGGAGGGAAATACTCGATGGAAGATCAAAATAGAGGTTGCGAAGATGCATTTTCTACAGAAGACAAGTGCTTTAACTTGTCCGAGAAATAGAATCAAAGGGGAACAATTATGGTCAGAACCACGGTTGCAAAGGATCAAACCCTAGATATAAGATGATCTTATACCAAGGGATAATTAATTTTAAGAGAAGCTTCCATGATAAGATCTACGTCGTGTCCATGGGCATGAACACAAAGTTCAAGGTCGACTCCCACTTCTTCAATGCATATCATTTCATTTACTTCTCGCTTTCGATGAAGTTGTAGTGTTGAAATGTTATCTGTCAAAACACCAGAAGAGTAAGACTCATTAAAACTCTTGGGTTCAAAAGGATTAGGTGAGGCATAGGTTCAACGCATAGGGGCATCTTAGGAACCTATTCCACAAACTTCAGAAGTAAACAACACAAGCTCGAAAGGAGAGTATGCTTGACAAAAGGAGAGGATACAATTTACCAAAGGTATTATGTATCTGGGAAAGAACTTCACGAGGTTCTTTGAATATGAAGGACACTGTTGGATGATAATCCAATAATGGATTCGGCGATCCACAACGGAGCTGATGTGAGTATCGATATTCAATCAGAAGAAGACATAATGCAAAGGCATCGCATTTTGGAAACATCTGATAATTCCAAAGCTTAAATGCAAAGGAATTATGATTTCCAATTCGGGGGATCAAAAGCAGATGCTCTAATCAAAAGATAAGCAAGTTGAAAAGACATAGATCGACAATCATTCAAGGTTTGTTTTGCCGAGAACCAGCTCATGTCCGGGGTGACGTCTGAGCCGAAGGGAAGAATTATAACTGTGATTGATGATTGCAAGCATTCACAAACATATCGAATCAAGTGTTCAAAATAAAGATGACAAAGGATAGTACTGAATATTGCCAGACATATGGAAAGTATCCATAATGCAAGGAGACAAGAATTTCAAGAGCCATAGGCTGCAGAGGATTCTCAAAAGATCGGATAACATTTCGAAGAATTTTGTTAAACACCTGAACAACTAGGGAGAAACAAATCCTTGATAAGTGTGAGGATTAATTTGTAGGTGTATTCAGGCGACAAGGAACTGCAAGGCAGTAGGCACAAAGGATTCTCGGAACAACGGCGAGTATTTCGGGGTATCTAGTAATAACAAGATCAACTGGGAATAAAAGTAGGAACGACAAGTGCATGTATTTATCCATAGGGGTATTTCGATGGTAGGGAATTGAAAAAGAAATGGGCACAAAGTCTCGAGAGAACATCGGAGAGTATCTTCGAAATCCTTCAGTGCATCAAGTAATCGTCTGGAGTAAGGGGCCCTCCGGGTGGAAGTAGTTACGGGAACCTAGAGTCAGCGTTAGTAAAAATAATTTAACCCGAATAGAAGAGAGATCAGAGTGCCAGAGTAAAGACGAGGAATAAAAGATCCTAATACCACCCAATGGCGACGTGGGCCCGTAAGACACACAGCCAAAGTTAGCAAAAGTTTTTCAGTGACTAGACTCAACTTCGGCCAAGGAGTAGGAAGGGGGCTACCTACAGGCAGTCGGCTCTGATACCAACTTGTGACGCCCTCAATTTGACCGCACACTAATCATACACACAAATGTGTACGATCAAGATCAAGGACTCACGGGAAGCTATCACAACACAACTCTAGACACAAATTAAAATAATACAAGCTTTATATTACAAGCCAGGGCCTCGAGGGCTCGAATACATAAGCTTGAAAACACAGGAGTCAGCGGAAGCAACAATATCTGAGTACAGACATAAGTTAAACAAGTTTTGCCTTAAGAAGGCTAGCACAAAAGCAACATTGAACGAAAAGGCAAGGCCTCCTGCCTGGGAGCCTCCTAACTACTCCAAGTCGTCAGCGGTCATCACGTAGTAGTAGGCACCCTCGGGGTAGCAGTAGTCATCAGTGGTGTCGTCTGGCTCCTGGGATCCGTCATCTGGTCGCAACAAACGGGTATGGGGGAAAAGAGATAGCAAAGCAGCCGTGAGTACTCATCCAAAGTACTCGCAAGACTTACATCAGATCTAAACTAAGTATGCATCTGTATCAAAGGAAAGGGGCTGTATCTGTGGACTAAACTGCAGAATGCCAGAAAGAAGGGGAAAGGCCTAGCATATCGAAGACTAGCATCTTCAAGCATCTTCAAGCATCTTGCAGCACATAGAAGAGTACATATCAACATAATGTAAAGTAGTAGTGTTATCAACCTCGGCCAGAGATCCTTTCTCGACTCCCTGCGAGAAAGCAATCCCAGAGCCATACTATCCAGTTATCATCTCATATCCAAGTCTCATCTCCATGTCTCGTCTCAAGTATCCAGTTGTAGTTGTATCGATCGAGATACAACTCCAAGTGTCCTTTACCGTAGGACAGGCTATCGATAGATGTTTTCTTCCCTGCAGGGGTGCACCAACTTACCCACCACGCTCGATTAACTCCGACCGGACACACTTTCCTGGGTCATGCCCGACCTCGGCCAAACAATACGCCGCAACCCGACCTAGGCTTAATAGAGAGGCCAGCACGCCGGACTAAACCTATGCCCCCAGGGGTCATGGGCCATCTCCCCGGGAACTCCTGCACGTTGTGAACGCGGCCGGTGAGCAGACCTAGCTACCTCCTTCAACAAGGTAGGTGCTTTCCAGTCCAACCCGGCGCGCGCCGTTCAGTCGCTGACGTCTATTAAGCTTCGGCTGATGTATACGACACAGAACGCCCATACTATGCCCACGTGATGGTTAGTGCCATCAGGCCAGAGGCCCCTCGGATCAAATATCCAAATCGTAGTGGATTAGGAACGCGCGGTAACGAGCAGAGACTCACGATCGATGTGACCCCGTCGCCCCGTCTCGAGTACTTGCGGCAAGGGCTAAGAATGCCCGGCCACGCCTCGTAAGTATCTCGCGGGCACCTTCCAGGTCAACCCGACTCCACATCACTCGCAATTAAGCTCGCGCGGGTACCACTCATGGTCAACCCGTCTTTAGTCACATGGTTCAGTGCAAAGTCATAGTAACCATAGTAACTGTGTGTCTAACACCAAGGGAAAAACCCAAGGAATCACCCCCGGTGAATTCCACTCGATATTGTCATCAAGGTGAACGTAAGAGGATCCACCCTCGAGGTTCACGTTTGATGGGTTGCACGAGAGAGCCGTAACGGAAGTGGTTAAGGAGGAAATCATCCTCGATGACCTCGACCGTAAAGCTACACTACAGAGATCTCATCAGGAGTGATGCAAGAGGTTCCACCCTCGACACTCGATGGTAACTCTGCAGAGTCGTACAACTAGGGGGGTGATGTGCGGTGTCGGCGCCTGGGCGTCGATCACGTTGATCGAGTCATCGAACCTAAAGCGGGGCAACTGGGACAAGGTGGGGGTCACTGATGGATCACTAACCATCCTATACTAAGCAGTTTAGGATAAGCATGTAAGGTATGAAAGCAGGTAACAACAACAGGCTATGCATCAGAGTAGGATCATACAGAAAACAGTAGCAGGTCTAATGCAAGCATGAGAGGGAAAGAAATGGGCAATATCGGAATGCTCAAGGGGGGTTTGCTTGCCTGGTTGCTCAGACAAGAAGGAGGGGTCGTCGGTGATGTAGTCGATCACAGGGGCATCATCAGTCTCGGGGTCTACCGGAGAGAAGAGGGGGAATAAACAGTAAATATAAAGCAAACATAGCATCACAAAGCATAACGTGGCAATATGCTGTGCCGGGTGTGACCTAACGTAAGGCTACACGATATAGGTGAAGGGGGAATTCAACCGGGAATGTATTCCCGGTTCCGGACCTGTGTTAGACAGATGACCGGAGGGGGAATTTCCCATGTTCAGCATGCTAGGGGCATGTGACAGATGAACAGACTGTGTATTCGGATTCGTCTCGTCGTTCTGAGCAACTTTCATGTAGAAAACATTTTCATCTGAGTTACAGATTATTTTCTATGAATTTTCAAAAGTTTTAAACAGTTATTTAGAATTTCCTGAAAATTGGCTAAGTCTGAGAATCACTCAGTTTTAACACCACTTTGCTGTTTTCCGAAGGCTATAACTATAGTTCTGTCCATCCTATGTCTTAGTGCCCTTTAACAATATTTATCATCTTACTGTGATCTACATGACAGTATCATTGACATCCATGTTAGAGTTCATTTGCTTGATAGAAACTGCATTTGAAAAGTGCCACTTGAAGTTAAATTCATTAACTGTTAAAATATACGAACATAGGATTTTGTGATTTTCATAGGATTTAATCCTTACATCTTTTGAATTTGGTCCAATGGAATGTTTTGAACCTTGTCAAGTGTACTACCCACACATCTTTATTTTAGCTATGTTAGGTTTGGTTTAGTTGCTGTTTTGAGGCTGTTCAGGGGGCTAAACAGTGTTGTTTTATAAAAGCTAGCAGCTGCTACAGTGTAGCTGCTACGGTAGCTTCCCATAAGAGCAGCGGCAACAGAGCATCGTGGACTTCGCCGGCCGGCCGTTTGTGGCAGTGGCTGGACGCGCGCGTGTGCTCTACGGGTTCAGCGCGACCGGACGCATCCAGTGAGTGCAGCAGCGGGTGTAGGGGCGACCGGAGTAGAGCTGGGCATCGAGCAGCGTAGCAGCAGCAAGCAGCAGAGGGGGGCGCGCGACCAAAGAAGCAGGGGAGAGGCCGCGGGCGCGCGCGGGCGGGAAGCAGCGGGGGAAAGCGCGCGGGCGTGGCCAGGGGACGGCCGGCGCGCGGCCGGTCGCGGCCAGGGGCGTAGCAGGGCGCGTACTGGGCGCCGTGGCGCAAGTCGCAATTCACGGCCAACGGGCGGAGTTTGGGCGGCGGTGGCGTCGCTCGTCCCGGCGATTCCGGCGACGAGAAGAGGCGGGGCTGGGCTCTATGGATCCACCGCGCCGAGGAGCGTCTAGTGGTGGTGTTGACTCATCGACGGGAGCACCGTAGGAGCTGCGGCGGCGGCGCGTCACGTCGGTCAGAGCCTAGTGTGCTCGGGCTCGAGCATGTGAGCTCGCCCGAGTCGAGTTAGCGCGCGCGATGCCTGGCAACTCCAGGAACGCGGCGAAGGCCACAACCGAGCCTCGGGTGGCCGGTGACACCCGCGAGCGAGCCACGCCGACCGGTAACAACGGCGGTGATGATGTACAACGGCGGTGATGGGCGGATGCGTTTCGGACCAGCGCGAAAGGCGGCAAACTGCGACCGAACTAAAGGGTAAAAAGGGCGGGAGGAAGCGCAGCTCACCGTGGAGCTCGGTGACGCGCTCGGGGAGGCCGGGGACAGCTTGACGGCGGCGAGGTGTCGTGACCGTGCACGGAGAAGATGCCTCGATGGTGGCGGCAGAGAGCTCTCCGGCTCGAACCGAAGGATGGAGTCGAGGTGGTCGACGACGACGGCCCTCTTGGGCTTCTCCGTGTGGCGCGGAATAGCGGGTGTCCATGGTGGCACATGTTAAACGGCGACGGTGAGGTGCGGGTGAGGTGGATCTGAGGAGGCAAGAGGGGAGAGCGGCAAGGATGAGGGGGAAGTGGACGAGGGGAGTGGGAGGATGGGATCGAGGGGTCGGGACGTGGCGCCCTTATCCCCTCCCGGCGTCGGCGCCGGCGAGGTGGTCCGGGGCGACCCACCCCTATAGCGACCCGGTCGCGTGAACAGGGGAGAGGGGACCGGGGATGTTGGGCTGGCCATCGGTTCAGCTGGGCCGAGGCCCAGCGAGGGGGGAAGTCCTGTTGTTTTCTCCTTTTTTCTCTTTTATTCTGCCTCTGTTTCCTATTTAAAAGAGCTACTGAAATAATTTTGTTAAAAGTGGCACTTTGCAAAAAATAGATAGGAACAAAGTGAAGCTGCATAAAAAGTTTGGGGTCAGAAGGAGTTGGCTAACCATATTTAGAAATTGAAAAAGCCAATGTAATTATTGTTGGACCACAAAATAATATCCCAGGGGCATTTTGTTTACTCAAATGAGGTTGGTTTCAACATGAAAAATAACCAGAGATTATTTGCCGCACCTTGGACATTTTAGCTTTCATGTTTGAAAACTTTGAGTTTTGGACTTTATTTTGAATTTGAAATTTGAACTGGAATAGAATCAAAGTGAGATTAGCAACAGTAACAATGATGACAAGGCATCATTAGAAGGGGATTACTGTAGCATGATTCTCGGGGTGTTACAGTAGATAGTAACACTACTATCAGCGTCCGTCTTCCTCTTGAAGATCCATTTATTTTCTATGGCTTGCCGATCAACGGGCAAGTCAACCAAAGTCCACCGCTTTGTTCTCATACATGGATCCCATCTCAGATTTCATGGCCTCAAGCCCGCGAAGAATCTGAGCTCATCATCGCTTCCTCATAGTTCGTAGGTTCGTCATGGTCAAGTAATATGACCTCCAGAAACAGGATTACCGTACCACTCTGGTGCGGATCTCACTCTGGTTGACCTCACGAGGTTCGGTAGTAACTTGATCTGAAGTTACATGATCATCATCATTAGCTTCCTCACTAATTGGTGTAGTAGTCACAGGAACAGATTTTTGTGATGAACTACTTTCCAATGGGAAAGTACAGTTACCTCATCAAGTTCTACTTTCCTCCCAAACTTCTTTAGAATCCTTCTCTAGAAAGGATCCATTCTTAGCAATGAGTTATCTTGCCTTCGGATCTATGATATAAGGTGTACCCAACTGTCGCCTTTGGGTATCCTATGAAGACACATTTCTCCGATTTGGGTTTGAGCTTATGAGGATGAAACTTTTTCTTGTAAGTATCGACAACCCCAAACTTTAAGAAATGACAACTTTGGTTTCTTGCCAAACCACAATTCATACGGTTCGTCTCAACGGATTTAGATGGTGCCCTTTTTAACGTGAATGCAGCTGTCTCTAATGCATAACCCCAAAACTATAGTGGTAAATCGGTAAGAAACATCATAGATTGTATTATATCCAATAAAGTACGGTTATGACGTTCGCACACACCATTATGCTGTGGTGTTCCAGGTGGCACGAATTTGTGAAACTATTTCACATTGTTTTAATTGAAGACCAAACTCATAACTCAAATATTTGTCTCCGTGATCAGATGGTAGAAACTTTATTTTCTTGTCACGATGATTTTCCACTTCACTCTGAAATTCTTTTAACTTTTCAAATGTTTCAGATTCATGTTTCATCAAGTAGATATACCCATATCTGCTCAAATCATCTGTGAAGGTCAGAAAATAATGATACCCGCCGCGAGCCTCAACACTCATCGGACCGCATACATCAGTATGTACTATTTCCAATAAGTCAGTTGCTCGCTCCATTGTTCCGAAGAACGGAGTCTTAGTCATCTTGCCCATGAGGCATGGTTTGCAACCATCAAGTGATTCATAATCAAGTGATTCCAAAAACCCATCAACATGGAGTTTCTTCATGCGCTTTACACCAATATGACCTAAACGGCAGTGCCAGAAATAAGTTGCACTATCATTATTAACTTTGCATCTTTTGGCTTCAATATTTATGAATATGTGTATCACTACAATCGAGATCCAACAAACCATTTTCATTGGGTGTATGACCATAGAAGGTTTTATTCATGTAAACAGAACAACAATTATTCTCTAATTTAAATGAATAATCGTATTGCAATAAACATGATCAAATCATATTCATGCTCAACGCAAACACCAAATAACATTTATTTAGGTTCAACACTAATCCCGAAAGTATAGGGAGTGTGTGATGATGATCATATCAATCTTGGAACTGCTTCCAACACACATCGTCACTTCACTCTTAACTAGTTTCTGTTCATACTGCAACTCTCGTTTGGAGTTACTACTCTTAGCAATTGAACTAGTATCAAATACCGAGGGGTTGCTATAAACACTAGTAAAGTACACATCAATAACATGTATATCAAATATAGTTTTGTTCACTTTGCCATCCTTCTTATCCGCCAAATACTTGGGGCAGTTCCGCTTCCAGTGACCAGCCCCTTTGCAGTAGAAGCACTTAGTCTCAGGCTTAGGTCCAGACTTGGGCTTCTTCACTTGAGCAGCAACTTGCTTGTTGTTCTTCTTGAAGTTCCCCTTCTTCCTTTTGCCCTTTTCTTGAAACTAGTGGTCTTGTTAACCATCAACACTTGATGCTTTTCTTGATTTCTACCTTCGTCGATTTCAGCATCACGAAGAGCTTGGGAACCGTTTCCGTAATCCCTTGCATATTATAGTTCATCACGAAGTTCTACCAACTTGGTGATAGTGACTAGAGAACTCTGTCAATCACTATCTTATCTAGAAGATTAACTCCCACTTGATTCAAGTGATTGTAGTACTCAGACAATCTGAGCACATGCTTACTGGTTGAGCTATTCTCCTCCATCTTGTAGGTAAAGTACTTGTCAAAGGTCTCATACCTTTCGACATGGGCATGAGTGTGAAATACTAATTTCAACTCTTGGAACATCTTATATGTTTTGTGGCGTTTTAAAAAACGTCTTTGAAGCCCCAATTCTAAGCCGTAAAGTATGGTGCAGTAAACTATCAAGTAGTCATCATACGGAGCTTTGCCAAACGTTCATAACGTCTGCATATGCTCCTGCAATAGGTCTGTCACCTAGCGGTGCATCAAGGACATAATTCTTCTGTGCAACAATGAGGATAATCCTCAGATCACGGATCCAATCCGCATCATTGCTACTAACATCTTTCAACTTAGTTTTTCTCTAGGAACATATCAAAAATAAAACAGGGAGCTAAACGCGAGCTATTGATCGACAACATAGATATGCTAATACTACCAGGACTATGTTCATGATAAATTAAAGTTCAATTAATCATATTACTTAAGAACTCCCACTTAGATAGACATCTCTCTAATCTTCTAAGTGATCACGTGATCCAAATCAACCAAACCATGTTCGATCATCACGTGAGATGGAGTAGTTTCAATGGTGAACATCACTATGTTGATCATATCTACTATATGATTCACGCTCGACCTTTTGGTCTCAGTGTTCCGAGGCCATATCTGCATATGCTAGGCTTGTCAAGTTTAATCTGAGTATTCCGTGTGTGCAACTGTTTTGCACTCGTTGTATTTGAACGTAGAGCCTATCACACCCAATCATCACATTGTGTCTCAGCACGAAGAACTTTCGCAATGGTGCATACTCAGGGAGAACAATTATACCTTGATAATTTAGTGAGAGATCATCTTATAATGATACCGTCAATCAAAGCAAGATAAGATGCATAAAAGATAAACATCACATGCAATCAATATAAGTGATATGGTATGGCCATCATCATCTTGTGCTTGTGATCTTCATCTCCGAAGCACCGTCATGATCACCATTGTCACCGGCGCGACACTTTGATCTCCACCGTAGCATCGTTGTCATCTCGCCAACTTATGCTTCTACGACTATCGCTACCGCTTAGTGATAAAGTAAAGCATTACAGGGCGATTGCATTGCATACAATAAAGCGACAACCATATGGCTCCTGCCAGTTGCCGATAACTCGGTCAAGTAGGAAGAAGAAGCAGAGTGTCGGTGTCAAAACCGGCGGATCACGGGTAGGGGGTCCCGAACTGTGCGTCTAAGGCGGATGGTAACAGGAGGCAGGGGACACGATGTTTTACCCAGGTTCGGGCCCTCTTGATGGAGGTAAAACCCTACGTCCTGCTTGATTTATTCTTGATGATATGAGTATTACAAGAGTTGATCTACCACGAGATCGGAGAGGCTAAACCCTAGAAGCTAGCCTATGGTATGATTGTATGTTGTCCTATGGACTAAAACCCTCCGGTTTATATAGACACCGGAGGGGGCTAGGGTTACACAAGGTCGGTTACAAAGGAGGAGATATACATATCCGTATTGCCTAGCTTGCCTTCCACGCCAAGTAGAGTCCTATCCGGACATGAGACGAAGTCTTCAATCTTGTATCTTCATAGTCCAACAGTCCGGCCAAAGGATATAGTCTAGTTGTCCGGAGACCCCCTAATCCAGGACTCCCTCAGTAGCCCCTGAACCAGGCTTCAATGACGATGAGTCCGACGCACAGTGTTGTCTTCGGCATTGCAAGGCGGGTTCCTCCTCCGAATACACCACGGAAGAATTTTGAATACAAGGATAGTGTCCGACCCTGCAAAATAAGTTCCACATACCACCATAGAGAGAATAATATTTCCACAAATCTAATCTGCTGACACGTTTTGGCAACATGACATTATGCCATGGCCCGGTGATTATTCGAACTATTTCCTTTAACTAGCCCCGCACATAACGCGAGGCAGTTTCTTGACACATCTTGTCAAAGCAGAGATCGTGTCCCCCTTATTACGGGATTCTCATCAATACGGGCGTGGGTAACCCAACCGCGCCATCGATTATGGCGCTTGGGGGATAAGCGAGTTTTACCAGGCTAGTGGGGGCGCATAGTTTCGGCCGCCCTTATAAAGGGACAAGGTTTAACCTTTTTCTACCCACACCTTCTTCCTCCTTGCTCATCCATTCTTGCGCACTCGAGCTCCAACACCCAAGTCCACATCCTTCTCCTCAACCTTCTCCAAACATGTCCGGAGCGGGAGGAACATGGATGGCGTCCTCCATCACAGAGGGACACATCAAAAAGCTGCGCGGGGCCGGATACCTAGCCGCGAATATCGTGCATCGGCTGCCCGCTGCGGGGCAGATCGTCCCTACCCCAGAACCTCACGAGAGGGTAGTTTTCCTCCACCACTTCCTCCGCGGACTGGGGTTTCTCCTCCATCCATTTATCCGTGGTCTCATGTTCTACTACGGGCTGGACTTCCATGATCTGGCCCCGAACTTCATCCTCAACATTTCGGCGTTCATCGTCGTGTGTGAGGCTTTCCTCCTCATCCGGCCCCACTTCGTCCTGTGGCTAAAGACCTTCAATATCAAGCCGAAGGTGGTGGGAGGCCAACAAGCAGAATGCGGCAGAGCCATGGTGGGCAAGATGCCCAATGTTATATGGCTTGAAGGCTCCTTCGTGGAGACCATAAAGGGGTGGCAATCGATGTGGT
The DNA here is from genome assembly GCF_003073215.2 of Triticum urartu. Classification (NCBI taxonomy): domain Eukaryota; kingdom Viridiplantae; phylum Streptophyta; class Magnoliopsida; order Poales; family Poaceae; genus Triticum; species Triticum urartu. The sequence continues at coordinate 16,203 of NW_024114529.1, read as the reverse complement.
TCTACATCACCGAGCCGCGCGACACCAACTGGGTGGCGGCCCCCGAGTTTCGATCCGGAATCCCCACGTGGCTCACCTCCTGGAAAGAGAAGGGCCTGTCCTGGGGTTCATCGGTGGAGCTGGACGGACTCCAGAAATGTATCCGGAATATGGCAGGCAAGAAGCTCAAGCTTGTCAACATAGTCTAGGTCATGCTCATCCGCCGGATCCTCCCGTGTCAACAACGGGATTTCAATTTGTGGGAGTTCGACCCGGCCCAGCACCGGACTCTGAGCAAGCTCTTCGACACGACGCACAAGGACGTCTGGAGGGTGTTGTTCAAGGGCACCGAGGTCCCTCCCTCTCTCACCGAGGACCGCGGGCTAAGCGCGAAGCGCCTAGCGCATTCGGTGAGTTCTGCACATCTGGTAGGATATTTATTTCCCCTAGCTTAACCATGCGCGGGGTCTGAGCTCCATGCCTTTGACAGGACTGGGTGGAGACGTCGGGGCAGATTTACTATCCGGCCCCTCTGCCCGAAGACACTTCGGATGCTCTCCTGATGGAGATACCGACTTCGGCTCCTTACAAGGTGCCGAAGAAGACCAAGAAGGCCAAGGGAACCCGAAAGAGTTCCCGACGCTAGGTGTTATCGGACTCATCGTCCGATAACTCCGCGACGCACTCCTCCCCCAAAGACGAGGAGGAAGATGAAGATGCTCCCCCTCCAGTCGGGGGAGACAAGAAAAGGAAGGCCGCCCCAACCGAGGGGGGCCGAAGGGTCCAAGAAGGGAAGGACTCTCCTTCCGGACTACTCCACCACCGCCGCCGAAGGCGAAGACGAGTGGCTGCTCTAGGGCCAAGCCCAGGGGAGATCGTAAGTATTCGGATACCAAAGTAACCCATAGGATTCCTTTGTCGCATTGCTTTCCCTAACGCCGAATCAATTGTGCAGGCCGCCCCGAGCCAATATCGAGGTATCCTCGGACGGCTCCCTGGGCTCGTCGGACATGGATAGCGATCCAGTCCCGACCGCCACCTCCCCTCATCCATCCGACGACGCCGAGGTGCTGTCTCAAGAGGCACCGGATCGAGGGGGACAGTCCCGGAGGCGCCTCAAGGCGACCTTCCGGACTCCGGGAGCCGAGGGGACGGGGTCCCCGAGAGCTCCGAGTTCGGCCCTCAGCCGAACACCGCGCCGGACCCTCCAACGGCTCCGAGCTCGGGCAGGCGGTCCCCTTCTAAGGGGGTGAGACGCCTGTGCCGGTGACCTCTGTCCATCCAGAGGCGCCGGACACTATGTTGGAAGCGCTTCGCAGCGCTTCCATCGAGGAGGAGCACCGCACTATCATGAGTGCGGTGATCCAGAAGGTTCAGTCCGCCAAGAGCGGATTGACTGAAGCCTGTACTAGCCTTCTAACAGGCTTCGAGGTAAGTGTTTTAAAATGTAGTAGAAATATTACCGCATAGACAGTAGCCCCTGATGCTTTGTTCGGTGTTCACAAAGAAAAGCCGAACAGAGGATCAAATAATATCGCAGGAGTCTAATATAAGTATGTCAATATGCATATGCAGGCTTCGCTGCTGGCGTCCGCCGCACTAACTGCGGAGGTCGCCGTACTGAAGGAGGCCCTCGAGGGGTCCCAGAAAGAGCTCGGCCTTGCTAAGAGGCAGCTCGAGGAGAACAAGGGTAAGTAATACCCCGTCTATAGATGAGAAAAAGGACGCGATTGCTAAATGACAGGATCATTGTATGTTTGCCAGGGGCCACGACCGAGGTGGCGACCCTGAAGCAAGCGCTGTCCCAGGCCGAAGAGAAGGCGGCCCAGGAGCGCACCGAGCGAGAGAGGCACGAGGCTCGGGTGGGCGAGGTGCAGCAAGAGCTCCAGGCTCTCGTGACGAAGCACGAGGCGTTGGAGCTTGACTTGAAGACGCGAGAGTCTGAGCTTGCCGCGGCCCGTGAGAGCACGAAGAGTGCCAAGGCCGAGGCCCAGAAGGCCCTTCAGGAGATCGACGCGATGAAGAAGATAGCGGCGGGTAAGGCTTTCTATATGCAAAGCAAGCATGTAAAAGTAAATTATCGATTACTTACCCGGATCCGGAGCTCTTCAGGAGCATTCGCAGATTTGCCCCGCAGTGTGTCCGATGCCGCACAATTTTACCAGGCCGAGGACGGGAGCTCGACGGAGAAGCTGTTCTGGTCTCAGTATGCTGAGGCCGAACATCCGGTGCCGATGAGTAGCCAGCTGAAGCAGATGGCCGAGCTACATAAGGCGGCCGATCAGGCCATGAAGGGCTTCATAGTCCGGTTGTGGCCTGGCGATGCCCTTCCGAACAGCTTCTTTGGCCTGGTGAGGCGGCTTGTGGATGCCTGCCCATGGCTGGAGGTCGTCAAGCGATCCGTCTGCATTGAAGGTGCACGCGGGCCTTCGCCCGTGTAAAAATGCAGTGGGTCAAGCTAGACGCGTGAAGCTGATCAAGGAGGGGCCGCCGGAGGGCAAGGAGCACCGCCACCCCGAGATGTACTACGAGGGTGTTCTGCCGGGCGCCCGTCTTATCGCGGATGAGTGTTCACAAAATGTAATATTTGAATGAGACTTGCTCGTTTTTTATTCCTGTGTGATAAACTTGTTTCATATGCGCTATGCAACGCTTGTGTGAATTTAAAATATTACCTTCTGTTTGGCTGTTTATCCAATCTGAGAGATGGCTAGTCCTCGGCTTCTGCCCCCATACCACGAGTGCTGGGGTGTTCGGGATAAACCTGAGCACTCTTGTTCCCATGTTTGGGTCCTTCGAGGGAGGTGCTCAGCACAACGAACAAGGCAACCGGACTAATAATGCTTTATCACTCTCACTTAGCCATAGAATTCTATAATTTTAAATTTCGGCGAAGCCCCTGGTATTCGGAAGGCCGAATTCGGGGCGCGATACACGCCTGTAAGCCGGACGGAGCCGGCCCCTCGCCCTAAGCGGCATAAGTCTTTAGGGACTCGAAAAACCTCGCCGAACAGCGACCAGTCTCTCGCCTTATCATGACAGTCAGTTTTAGCTTTCTCTACTGAGGTGCTCGGCCCAGAACCGGGGCACAATCGCAGTAGTTCTCCTAGCGCTACCTTAGCCGATAGAGCGGAACGTAAGGTACCAAAACATAGGAGCCGGGCAAACCCAACATTTGACCAAAGACATGATTCGGAGCTGATGCATATAATGCTATAAGTTCGGGGTGCCGCACTTGTGAAAGTGTTCGGACTTTTCACACCATATTGTGGGTACGTAAGCCCCTGGTGCATTGGCCGTACCAGAGTGTACGGTTGCTAGGCGTCATTAATGAACACATAGATATGTATACATATAACAAAAATGCGATAATAGTCGTAATGTCATGCATTGTATATTAAAAAATTGCATTAAAGCAGAGTGATACAGATAGTGTAATAAGCAAAAGAGTAGGACTATGTCCCTTCCAAGGGCGAGCTGAGGAATTATATGAAATCTGTAATCCACCTGGGAATTCCGTAGTTGTCGGCCTCCTTGGTTGCTGTATCATGTGTTCGGCAATAGAGCTGCCGGACAGTGTTTCCAGAGATTGAAGTCCTGAAAGAAAAAGAAAAATAACCAAACGGGAAGCCCCTGGTGCGGTTTAGGCCGCGTTTTGGGGCGTGCCGTAGTTGTGCCCCCCTCCCCACCTGTGCCCATGGTATTTTTAATGCGTAATTATGTACGCGCGGCACGAACAACGCCGTTGGGCTGGGATTGGGGTGGCCGCCGTATTGCTACGCGAGCTCAGATCGCGCCAGGCGGTCTGTTTGCCGATTGCCCCGAGCGCGCTTGAAGGTGTCCGGGCTTTGAAACGCCGAACTGGTAGATTGCCTTGAGAGGCTGCTTTGCGCTTCTGCTGCAAGGGCCGCGGTGTGCTCCTCTGTTCGGAGAGAGCGCTCTGTGTTTCCGTTGACTGTAATAACTCCGCGAGGTCCTGGCATCTTGAGCTTGAGGTATGCATAATGTGGCACCGCATTGAATCTAGCGAATGCGGTTCGTCCGAGCAGCGTGATAACCACTGCGGAACGGGACTATATCGAAGATTAACTCTTCGCTTCGGAAGTTATCCGGGGATCCGAAGACCACTTCCAGTGTAATTGAGCCTGTGCAAGTGGGCCTCTACACCTGGAATGACGCCTTTAAAGGTCGTCTTTGTGGGTTTGATCCTTGAGGGGTCTATACCCATTTTGCGCACTGTGTCCTGATAAAGCAGGTTCAGGCTGCTGCCGCCGTCCAAGGACTCGAGTGAGGTGAAATCCGTCGATGATTGGGTCTAGGACCAGTGCGGCGAATCCGCCGTGACGGATACTAGTGGGGTGGTCCCTGCGATCGAAGGTGATCGGACAGGAGGACCAAGGGTTGAACTTTGGGGCGACTGGCTCCAACGCATATACGTCCCTGAGCGCACGCTTCCGCTCCCTCTTGGGGATGTGGGTTGCGTATATCATGTTCACCGTCCGCACTTGCGGGGGAAACCTCTTCTGTCCTCCAGTGTGCGGCTGCCGGGGTTCTTCCTCGTCATCGCTATGCGGCCCCTTGTCCTTGTTTTCGGCAATTAACTTGCCGGCCTGCTTGAACACCCAACAATCCCTGTTGGTGTGATTGGCTGGCTTGTCTGGGGTGCCGTGTATTTGACACGAGCGATCGAGTATACGGTCCAAGCTGGACGGACCCGGCGTACTTTGTTTGAATGGCTTTTTCCGCTGACCGGGTTTAGAGCCTTTGAATCCGGCATTGACTATCGTATCCTCAGTATTTTCGCTGTTAATGCGGCGCTTATGCTTGTTGCGACGTGACCTGCTATTGCCGTCCTTGGTATCTGAGGTACCATGGTTCTTTGATATGTTATTACTGCGAGCCAAGCCAGCTGTCTTCTCCCGCACAAAAGCGGGTCATGAGCGTCGTGAGAGCTGCCATAGATTTCGGCTTTTCCTGACCAAGGTGCCGGGCTAGCCACTCATCTCGGATGTTGTGCTTGAAAGCCGCTAAGGCCTCCGCATCCGGACAGTCCGATTTGATTTTTCTTTGTAAGGAACCGAGTCCAGAATTGCCTGGCCGACTCTTCTGGCTGCTGAATTATGTGGCTCAAGTCATCGGCGTCTGGTGGTCGCACATAAGTGCCCTGAAAGTTGTCGAGGAATGCGGCTTCCAGATCTTCCCAACAGCTAATGGAGTCCGCTGGCAAGCTATTAAGCCAATGCCGCGCTGGTCCTTTGAGTTTTAGTGGGAGGTATTTGATGGCATGTAAGTCATCACCGCGGGCCATGTGGATGTGGAGGAGGAAGTCCTCAATCCATACTGCGGGATCTGTTGTGCCGTCGTATGATTCAATGTTTACAGGTTTGAAACCTTCTGGGAATTGATGTTCCATTACTTCGTCTGTGAAGCATAAGGGGTGTGCGGCGCCTCTGTATTGGGCTATATCGCGACGCAGCTCGTATGGGTCCTGCCCGCTGTGTTCGGCCCGGCCGGATTTGCTTTTACTGTATCCGGCGTGACGTTTACCGTCTCGTAGAGTGGTGCGCCCTCGTGATCCGTAGATCGATCTTGAATGCTTTGCTTTGTCCTCCAATATGTCTCGCAGGTCTGGCGTATCTCCCCATGCCTTTTTATTTGGATGGCGTTGGGGTGGAGGCTGAGCTTTTGGCTGGAATGCCTCTCTATCGTGGCCACGAGGTGGCCGATCAGCCGTATCATACGCTTCTTCCTCCAGTCGGGGTAGTAACCTGCGCCTTGGGTAACTCTTGGAGGGACGCTCGAGTTTATATTCCTCGGCTGCGAGGACTTCAGTCCATTTGTCAGCTAGCAGATCTTGATCAGCTTGAAGCTGCTGCTGCTTTTTCTTCAGGCTATTTGCCGTGGCCATAAGCCTGCGCTTGAAGCGCTCTTGTTCGACGGGATCCTCTGGTACGGCGAATTCATCATCGCCGAGGCTTGCCTCGTCTTCGGAGGGGGGCATGTAATTGTCATCCTCCTCCTCTCCGCCAGCCGCTCTCTCAGGAGAGCTGGCTCCTTCATCCTCCTGATCTATCTTGCTGGAGGGGATTGTTGTTGTCTTCGGCGCTATCCGGAGTGTTATTATCTCCTGTGCCGGTATCACCACTTTTGCTTTGGCGGGACTTAGAGCGGCGCCGCTGACGTCGGCGCTTGGGTTGCTTCTTGGAGGGGTCATCCTCCGCTATCTCGTCGCCGTTGCCTTCATTGGGTGTATCCACCATGTATATGTCATACGACGAGGTGGCTTTCCAGTGCCCTATAGGTGCTGGTTCATGTTCGTCTCCTACATCGTCGTCCATACCGTCGATGTCTTCGGAGTCGAAGTCGAGCATGTCGGTTAAATCATCGACAGTGGCTACAAAGTGGGTGGTGGGTGGGCGTCGAATTTCTTCGTCGTCCGCATCCCAGTCCTGTTGGCCATAATCCGGCCAGGGCTCTCCTGACAAAGAGAGAGACCTTAGTGAATTCAGAATGTCGCCGAAGGGCGAGTGCTGAAAGATATCCGCAGGGTGAATTCCATGATCGGCGCCCAATCGGATTCGATTGGCAGGGGCGCGGATGGTTCGGTCCGGAGAGAGTCCGGCACCTTGGAGTCACGGGCTGCGCAGAGGATTATGCTGGTGTTTGGCTCGATCGCCGTTGAGACTGCAGCCCCTGAGGCGGTGTCTAACCACCCGTCCTCGATTGGCGCAGTTGGCTCCGAGCTAAGGGTCGGAGCTGATGCGGGCGCGGCCTCTGGGGTACTGTTCGGGCAGAGCTAGGTCATACCCATCGCGACAGTGCGGCGCGCCCCGGCTGTGGCTCGAATCCGTCGAAGATCAAGTCTCCGCGGATGTGCGGCCGTGTAGTTCAAACTTCCAAATCTGACCTGATGGCCAGGGGCGTAGCTTTCAATTGCTCCAGATGGCCAAGCGAATTAGCCCGCAGTGCAAAGCCGCCGAATACGAAGATCTGTCCGGGGAGAAAAGTCTCACCCTGGACCGCATCGCTATCGATGATAGTAGGAGCCATCAAGCCTAACGGTGATGACACAGAGGAACTCTCAATGAAAGCACCAATGTCGGTGTCAAAACTGGGGGATCTCGGGTGGGGGATCCGAACTGTGCGTCTAGGCCGGATGGTAACAGGAGGCAAGGGACATGAAGTTTTACCCAGGTTCGGGCCCTCTTGATGGAGGTAAAACCCTATGTCCTGCTTGATTAATATTGAAGATATGGGTGTTGCAAGAGTAGATCTACCACGAGATCAGAGTGGCTAAACCCTAGAAGCTAGCCTACGGTATGATTGTATGTTGTGATTCTTGTCCTATGGACTAAAACCCTTCGGTTTATATAGACACCGAAGAGGGTTAGGGTTACACAAGGTCGGTTACAAAGGAGGAGATATCCATATACGTATTGCCTAGCTTGCCTTCCACGCCAAGTAGAGTCCCATCCGGACACGAGACGAAGTCTTCAATCTTGTATCTTCATAGTCTAATAGTCCAGCCAATGGAGATAATCCGGCTGTCCGGAGACCCCCTAATCCAGGACTCCCTCAGCGCGCTTGGATGAAGTTACGAACCTACCCTCGATGTACAACGGGCCAATTGATGTGTGTCTCCCATTTATTTGCTCGGGTGAATTCCACCAAGCAGAGGGTGTTCAACGGTTCGTTCAAATTTTGGGAGAACGAGAATCCACGTCTACCTTACCAAGTCGATTCGAATCAAATTTTGAAATATTAGCTTGCCCCTTCTTTTTTAGATGGAGAGATGATGCTCGGGAGTAATGTGTTTTTACATGCTCATTGCTAGTGAATTACTATATAACAAATAGTTGACCCACTCAAAAACGGGAATCAAACCCAAAATAAAATATCTCGATTCAATGAAATTGCTCGTTCACCAGGTCAAAATAGTGAACTAAATCCAAGATTGAACACCTCAATCGAGTAGCATGCTGTACAGTATTATAGTACTCCATGAACATGTTGAAAGTCAAATTAATGAACTTGTTTCATATACGCATATCTTCGTTCATGTGTGGATTGCAGACAACATGTTCTCCAATTTAAATATTTCAATGCAAGTTTATATCGAAACATGGTTTATATCAGTCTTTGATGCATAAAATGCGACCTCCCCCTCTCCCGGACTCCTGCTCTCTCTCTCCCTCCCTCTCTCTCTCTCTCTCTCGCCGACAATCTTCAATTCTGTCGCACGCATCCAACACACAAACCTTGTTGGTCCCTCTCCCTCTCTCTCCGTCTCTCTCTCTCTTTGTGTGTGTGTGGGGGGGTCTTTCTAGTTCGCATGCATATATACTCCATCTATAGGCCTCTCTCGCACACTATGTATGGTTCTCTAGTCCAAGCTAAATATCTTGGGTGCACTCATCGTACGCACGCAAATTCCTTGGCTCGTTGCCCGTAACTCTCTCACGCACCATTCTGTCATCTCGGAGCTCTTCCCTCTCTCTCTCAAACTCTCCATCTACCTGGGTCACACATACACATGCATATCTCACTCGCACTCGATAGACCCATCTAAAACTCTATCTCTCTCCCTCGTTCTCTCTCCATCTCACATGCACACACACACAATCTCATGCCTAGCCAAGTATGATGGTCTCTCACTCAAATGTAGGCACACATAGTCCCCCCCTATATGTATATGACTAGCTAATCTTAGTCTGCATCACAAACATGTGCATGGTCTATCTCGATTTCTCTCAGGACATCTTTCTATCACACACGCACCTCCCTTGATCTCCCACCCATATAGTCCCCTCGCGATTTCGAGGGGATCTCTCTATCACAAACACACCCTCTCGGCCTCCCCATGCGTCCATGTTCTCCATGTGTCCCTCTCGACCTTTGTTCCTTGTTGGCCAGACCTCTATTGGACATGTGCTATAGGGGTGTCTCTCTCCGTTGCAAACAATCACGCACTAGCTATCTTCATGTATCTCCTCACCTCGCTTTTCTATCTCGGAGATGCATGCGTGATATGTTTGCATAAGAAACCAAAACACACACTATCTCTCTAATTTATCGTTTGTTGTCCCTTTCTCTTTCACACACATACTCTTTTTTCACACTCACTCATTCTCCTTCACACGCACTTGATCTCTCTCGACTTAGGCACTCTCTTTGGTCCATAGCATATAGATTTATTGAAAAGTCAAACATCACAAAGTTTGATCATGTACGTGGAGAAAAACATTTACATCTAGAACAGCAAACATATACCATTAGATTCATCATGAGATGTAGTTTTGTATGATGTATCTTTGGTATCGTAGATATAGATACCATTTTCTTAAACCTGATCAAAGTTTCCAAAGTCTGACTTCTAAAAAATTTACATGCACCTGCATTATCGAGCGGACGGAATATCTCTTTCCCCCTCTCAGCTATCTGACGCACCACTCAGCCTTATCGGGGCTCCTCTATCTCTTTCAAACTTTATATCTCCCTAGTTCACACATACACATGTCTCGCTCGCGCTACATATAGACCCATCCAACACTCTCCGCCCTTGTTCTCTCTCTATGTGACACACCCCCCCTAAGTACCATAATCCCTCACTCCATCATAGGCGCACGTACTCCCCCCTAAGTATGATTATCTCTCACTAGCCATCAGGAACACACATATTGTCTCCTTCCATACATACGTCTATCTTGATATCTCTCGGGGTATCTTCTATCGCGCACACACCTTGTCACTCGATCTCCCACCCATGTAGTCCCATCACGATCTCCAGGGGATCTCTCGATGACAAACATACACTCTCTCCTCCCCATGTGTGCATATTCTCCGTACGGCTCTCTCGACCTCTCTCCCTTGTTTGTTAGACCCCTCTTGGCCACGTGCTAGGGGTATTTCTCTCTCGGTTGCAAACAACCACACACTATCTCCTCACCTTGCTTCCGTTGTCGAAGATGCATGTGTGATATGTTTGCATAAGACACACACGCCTTTTCTCTACTTTTATCGTGTGTTGTCCATGTCTCTTTCACGCATGCACACACACTTTTTTCACTCACTCTTTCCATTTCACAGACACACACACTCTCTCTCTAGTTAGGGACTCTCTCACGTCCATAAGCATATGGATGTTTTGAAAAGTCAAACCTTAGAAAAGTTTGACCAGGTATATGCATGTGGAGAAAAACATTTACATCTGGAACGATCATTAGGTTCATCACAACATGTACTTACTTCATACTATCATTTATCTTTGGTATTGTAGATATAACTAATTTCTTTATAAACTTGGTCAAAGTTTCAAAAGTTTGACTTTGGAAAAATGTTTGCACTACATTATCGAACGAAGGGAGTAGCTCTTTCTCTCTCTCTGCTATCTCTCACAGGCCTCCCCTCTCACTCGAACTCTCTATACCAACGGATTATATGCTCACTGTGTCAGCGTATAGCTCTGTATATTGTTTAGTTGACCGGTCAACCAGTCCACATGCTGCCTTGTCAGCTCATGTTCTCTATCTTCGTGTGCTGGCCCATGTGACAGTGGGTGAAAATAAGTAAACTAGAGGCCCATCTAACACGCGGTGAAGTAAACAAAGTTGAAACCACTCGGGGTAGCACCCCGCACGCTAGTAAATTGAGGGCGCATTGAGGACACACTTCTTCCGCGTGAAGGACGCACTCACGCACAATTCACCACTGCGCGGCGGCATGCACAGAAGGACGCACTCGCGCACAGCCAGCAGGCCACCACACAACACACACCTGCGTCGCCGGCCGGTTGAGATGGACGGCGAGGCAGCCAACAAGCGGAGGCGGCTCGAGCCAAAAACCACATCCGGTGAGCCTGGACTTCATCTCAGCCCTCCCCGATGACATGCCGCTCATCATCATCAGCCTCCCCCACCAAATCTGCCGTGCGGACTGCCCTGCTCTCCGGTTAGCGCTGCCCCTCTGGCACCGCGTCCCTCATCCTCACCGTCGATAGCTGCCTCTTCGACGGGGATTGCAAACGCATGGCCGCAGTCTCTAAGATCCTTTCATCGCACCTTGGGCCAGCCAGATGCCCTTGACATCCGCCACATGTTCAGTACCAACTGCAAGGTCCAAGCCAAGTTCAGACGAGTGGTTCTTATCCCCCGCCCTAGATCAGCTCGAGGATCTCAGCTTTGAAGCTGGGATGATGTCGCTCTCTGCCGCCGTTCGCGCTCCGCCTCACGCCAACGCTGCGTTGTGCCAGCTTCAGCTCCTGCTATCTTCCCCAGATTAATGTCACACCCGCCCTTCTTCTCCCTCAACTCCAGCAGCTCATCCTCTTCGGCATTGGCATCTCGAAGCAGGCTATGGAGCACCTGCTCCGCAGCTGTATTGTGCTTGAGTACCTTCGTCTTGAGTAGATCCACTGGTTCATTAGCCTCCACATCACCTCGACGAATCACTGATGGATTTATGTGTCTTGCTGGCCCCGCAACAAGACATCAATTGGGAAGAGATCACTCCAGCTGTTCCACGTTATGGTCATTGAGAATGCGCCTTTCCTTGAGAGATTGCTTGTATCTGATCTAGAAGGTCCAAGAAAAATTAGGGTCATTGACGCGTCGATATTGATAGCGTTGGTGTACTCGTCTGCCAAATTCTTTGAACTCTTTATTGGATCCGTAATCGTTCAGGTACATCACTCATCTTCTTCTCCGTCTTCTTGAAATTCACATTTTTAAATTTCTTCTTGATGTATTTACGACCATCTTCCAGAAAATGATTCACACAAGCTTGACCCAGTCTATGCGCACAGTGAAGGTCTTGGCAATAAAATCTATCGGCCCCAATCTGGATCAAGTTGTTGGATTCCTTACATGCTTTCCATGCACGGAGAAGCTACTCACCCAGGTGAAACTTTTTCCTATTAGTAAACAGTAATCACAACGTAGCTCAATTTTTTCATAATTTTTCCAAATTACGATGACAAGTGTAGTGTTCAAAACTGCATCTACGCACTGCACCGAAAGAAATGTTTTTAGTATTATTTCTCACGTGACCACCTGCATCTTTTGTTGTTGTACTACTATAGTAGCCTAGGGTAGTCATAGTGGAAAGTAACTTAGACTAGTAACTCTATGGTTACCCTAAGAGCAAGTACTACCTCCATCCTGGTTTACTCTTCCTATTTTGTAGTATCAAAATTTGACCATAGATTTAACTGACAAAATGTTAATGCATGTCACTAAAAATTATATCGTTGGATTCGTATTTGAACATAATTTGAAATGGTATAATTTTTTGTGACATGCATTGGCATTTTCTTAGGTAAATCTATGGTCAAAATTTTACACTAAATACAAGGTAGTACAAAAGTGGGCTATAACGGCCCTCCACTATGTAGGCCAAAACACGTGCCAAATTCACTTGTGATGCATTTGGCATCGATGCCCCTGCATTGCTCACCTAGTGCCCCAATCTGGATCACCTACTTTGCTTTGGTGCCAAATTAACTCACGCAATGAAAAAACACTTGTGTGGGAGAGAGAGAGGACTGAGGCAATAGAAAAACACTTGTTTGGGATTATGAGAGACTGGTGTAGTTGGTTTAATTGATTTGTTTATATATGTGGGTCTGTGTGCACAGCGGTGCCAACTCTCTCACATCGCGAGAGCGGTGCCAAAATCTTTTGATTTGACATCAATGCATATTATGTGGCATACTTTTGAGAAATATGGCATCGGCCACATAGTGGAAGGCAACAAATGCCCAAGTTCTTCATGTGCTCCTAGGTAAATGAGAGGAGAGAGAGAGAGAATATCACTAGCCAGCCAACCCTATCATATGAGCGAATGATATTGGTACATCTTGATGACACGGCAATCTTATACAGCCAGCTGCTCTAATATGTTCTCTTCTTTTGTAGATAAAGAAAGACCCGAAAGTGAAAAATGTGATGCACTATAACAATCTCATCGGATGCCTTGATCTCCATCTTACAGAAATTGATTTGATCAACTACCGAGGCAGCACATTTGAGATTAAATTGGACAGGTTGTTTGTTCTGGAGGCAAGTGCGCTCAAGGTGTTTGGCATGCTTTGGCGCAACAATGAATGGTGTGCTGATCACCGCAAGCGTCTAAGCCTAAATGACAAAGTCTCCGCACAAGCTGAATTTGTTTTTGAAACATCAAGTGGCCAGAGACTTGAAAATTTATTTTCCCACTATTGACTTGTCAGGGCGGTGGATTTTAGTTTGTACGATAATGCTGCATCCACCTAAAGTAACGAAAGTTCTTACGTAAACTTCCTAGATTCCCTCTTCGTAGGTGCAGCATTACTCCTAACATTTGTAATATCAGTTTGAAACTTGTAATATTGCCGTGTCCTATTCCTGCGTTTTCAAATCCTGCGAATCAAAGTGGTCCTGAGTTGGTGATGATGTTGTCCCTGCCATCTTTCACCAATAGCCGTCGGATCTAGATCTGACGCATACAAACCAAACTTCTCCAGTTTTGCAAAAAGATGCCCGCACTTGTTCCCTATTTACAAACAACTCCTTGTCTGTCACAATCAGCCTTATCTCCTCCCCACCACATCTAGAGGGCCATGGAAAAATCTGGCGTGATGGCCGCTGCTGGCACCGTCCACCCCCAATCTTGGTGTTCCGTGCAATGCACGGGCATCTACGCACGGGAAATTATGACGAACACGACTAGTTGTAAGCAGGCTAGCTCTACAACCATGATGATAGTGACTGCAGACGGTGAGGCTGACTATGTTATGCCAAACACGGCGCCTATACTCAGGTGTCATCTTCGGCGCAAGGTCTTGTCACTTCACTGCGAGGAGCAGCACGTAATAATTTGACCAACGGGTAGTATAGTGCTACTACATTGGTAGTACTACTACTAGTACTAGCACCACCATCTAGATTTAGTAGTACTACCACGTCCATCTAGATTTAGTACTTTGACTAGCAATATCTAGTAATGCATGTCACAAAAAAAGGACTGTTGTAACGCCCCGGACACACCCGCTGGTGGTCGTTACTCCTGGCGGGATCTAGACTGCCCCCACAGATCAATACTAGTCTTTTCTACGCACTTTGTCCTCACTCGTGCGCACCCGGGAGCAACTTCCCGGTCGGTCACCCATCCCGACACTACTCCAAGCTGAGCATGCTTAACTTTGGAGTCTTGTCCGAAGGGGCTCCTAGAAAAGAAGGAATTCCTTTTTAATATGAGTATTCTATCATCCCTAAGCAAGGCCATCACATACACCCCCACTCAGAGGAATCGACGTCCTCGTCGGGCCACATGAACGTTCCTCTTGGCACATACGTCTGTGCATCCAGTCCGGTACATGTACCATGCCGTGTGCCACGACGGGTCACAAACATCATGAACAACATGACCACGCACCTGTCCGCAAACGTCTGTGTAACCGCGAGGGTCGGTGCTGATACCAACTTGTAACGCCCCGGACACACCCGCCGGGGGTCGTTACTCCTAGCGGGATCTAGACTGGCCCCACAGATCAATACTAGCCTTTTCTGTGCACTTTGTCCTCACTCGTGCGCACCTGGGAGCAACTTCCCGGTCGGTCACCCATCCTGACACTACTCCAAGCTGAGCACGCTTAACTTTCGAGTTCTGTCCGAAGGGGCTCCCGGAAAAGAAGGAATTCCTTATTGATATGAGTAGTCTATCATCCCTAATAAGCCAGGCCATCACATCTGTCTAGGACACATCTAGATGTGACATAGTTATGTCACATCTAACCTGATGTCCACTATGTTTGTGGCCTATTTTTTTCTTGTCTCAACTTTTTTTGTTCCTTGTTGCTACGTTATTTGTGGGAGATTAGATGTGACATCCTTGGAAAACATCTAGATGTGAATTAGACAAACTGCAGATAAAATGTACTACCCCCTGTAATAAATACATGGTGTATTGTTTTATTCTTTCCGGTAGATGGCTCAAATCTGAAGTCTCATCAATCAGACTACTATTGTACTCACCAAGCGCTCAACTTTGTAAGCTACCAACAAAAAATTGCAATCAAGGACTACAATTGTACTCCCTCTGTACCGGTGCATTAGTCCGTTATGAAAACCAAATAGTAATCCCAAAACTTTTAGGCATGGTGCATTAACTACCCACCCCGTTCCCTGTTTTTTGCCATGAAAAAAGAAATCACCCAATACGAGATGTGGTGTGCGTATGCATCCAATGACTTGAGACTACTCCCTCCGTCTAGGTGTATGACTAGCCACAATGAAGAGTAACACACACTAGTAAAACACACATATCCCTAAACTATGTTACTACCTTTCATAGTGGGTAGTAACATAAGTATGGTAACATGCAAAGCCTCATTTATTAGGTTATAGACTCATATTGCATTGGGACATGTGATGTTATAGTAACTAGCTAAGTTACTCAAACTACCTCTATCCTCATTAACTCATTGCCACATAAGAAAATTTGTTGAGTTGGAATCGATGTTACTGCTGAAGTTACTCCTACTGTGGCTAGTCTAAGTCATCTTAGAGCAAGTGAAAAAGAGGAGTGGGCTCTCATGCAAGAGCCGCTATATGCGGATTCCTAGGCCGATATACAATACATATGAAGAAAGAGAGAGAGAGAGAGAGAGAAGATGAGAAAAAGTAGTACTCTTATAGCCAGCCTTATAGCTAACCTTATTGTATGAGTGGTTACAAGTGATGGCTCTATATGACATGGCAACATCATATAGCCAGCAGCTGGCTATACTATTAACCATGCTCTTGTGCACCGTGACCAAGATGAAGGGGAAAGAGAGAGAACTTAATGTCTTTTTTGCTAATTAATAGGATTACATGCAATGAAATAACCACGGCATGTCATGTTTGGTAGTCTCAAGTCATTCAAAGCATGCACAGCCCACATCTCTCATTGGTTGATATGTCATGAAATAAGAAAGGAGGAGGGAGTTAATGTACCGTACCTAAGTGTTTTGGGACAGAGGGGGACGCAACTTCATTGACTTAATGCACATGCATTTGGGTGCATGACTCGTGGGCCCAACAGGTGACTGGCCCACCTGTCATACAGCCAAAGGTAGGTGCAGTAGGGGGCCGAGGAGTAGATGGCCAACACACACGTGAATGTAACACAATCTACACCTCTCATATAAAGGCTCCCTGCCAGTCCAATCTACGAAATCCTACGCACCTACACACCCTAACCAAGGGC
>NW_024114528.1:0-9539 GCF_003073215.2 Triticum urartu | reverse complement strand
GAAGAGAGATAGAGTTCCTGCTGTTCGTCGCCTTAGCCCGATGGCTCCTTTGATCATCAACGACGATGCGGTCCAGGGTAAGATTTTTCTTTCCGGACAGATCTTCGTCTTCGGCGGCTTCGCACTGCGGGCCAATCCGCTTGGCCACCTCGAGAAGATCGAAAGCTACGCCCCTGGCCATCAAGTCAGGTTTGGAAGCCTAAACTATACGATTGACATCCGCGGAGACTTGATCTTCGACGGATTCGAGCCACAGCCAAGCGCGCCACACTGTCTTGATGGGCATGACATAGCTCTGCCGCCGAACAGCGCCTTGGAGGCCGCACATGCATCGGTTCCGACCATTGATTCGGAGCCTACTGCACCGATCGAGGATCAGCGGTTAGACGCTGCCTCAGGGGCTGCAATCTCAGAGGCGATTGAGCCAAACTCCAGCCCCGCACTCCGCATGGCCCGTGACTCCGAGGAGCCGGATTCCTCTCCGAACTCCGAGCCTCCCGCACCCCTGCCGATCGAATCCGGTTGGGTGCCGATCATGGAGTTCACCGCCGCGGACATCTTTCAGCACTCGCGCTTCGGCGACATCCTGAATTCTCTAAAGTCTCTCTCTTTATCAGGAGAGCCCTGGCCGGATTACGGTCAGCGAGGATGGGATACGGACGATGAAGAAATTCAAAGCCCACCCACCACCCACTTGGTAGCCACTGTCGACAATTTAAACGACGTGCTCAACTTTGACTCCGGAGACATCGACAGCATGGATGACGATGCAGGAGATACTGACGAACCAACGCCCATGGGGCATTGGACAACCACCTCATCCCACGATTTGTACATGGTGGATACCCCTAAAGGAAGCGACAACGAGGAAAAAGGAGATGGGATGGGAGATCGACCCCCCGAAAAGCAATCAAAGCGTCGGCGTAAACGCCGACCCAAGCCCCGCCTCGACAAAAACCCAGCCATAGAGCAGGACGAGCCGGTAGACGACGAGCAGGCCTTAGAGCAACCGTCCGAACAGAGAAACACGGATAGAGAAACCGAACATCCCTCCTCCGGCGAAAACGGCATTCCAGACAACCTCACGCCGAATAAACCTACGGAGCAGAAGAATCTCCACGAGAGGCTCGTTGCAACCGCACGCAGCCTAAAAAAGCAGAAGCAGAAGCTGAAAACAGCGGAAGACGCACTCCGGATTAGATGGAGCAAAGTAATCAATACCACAGATAAGTACGGCGACAGTCGCCGCACTAAAAGCTATCCGAAAAGAAAGCTACTGCCTGAATTCGACGAAGAGGCCCTAGAGCCCTCGCATTCAAAAAATGAAAAAGCCACACGGTCGGATAGACGACCCCATAAAGTGGTAAGCGGCGCCGCACCTAAATCGGCATGCGACCCTCTTAAGGATTCGCATCATGGCCCAGTCAGGTCCATTTATGGGCCAAGAAAGCAAGCTCTCGTAAGCAATGCTACGAAGCCATCATCAGAATCCGGCACACCCAAATACAGGGGCGCCGCACACCCCCTATGTTTCACCGATGAGGTCCTGGACCATGAATTCCCAGAGGGATTCAAACCCGTAAACATAGAGGCATATGATGGAACAACAGACCCTGGAGTCTGGATCGAGGATTATATCCTCCACATACACATGGCTAGAGGAGATGATCTCCACGCCATAAAATATCTACCCCTTAAGCTTAAAGGGCCAGCCCGGCATTGGCTTAAAAGCCTTCCAGAAAACACAATTGGAAGCTGGGAAGAGCTCGAGGATGCTTTCCGAGCAAACTTTCAAGGGACCTATGTCCGTCCCCCGGATGCAGACGATCTTAGTCACATAACTCAACAACTCGGAGAATCAGCTCGGCAGTTCTGGAATAGATTCCTCACTAAAAAGAATCAGATAGTCGACTGTCCGGACGCCGAAGCCTTAGCAGCTTTCAGGCATAATGTCCGAGACGAATGGCTCGCCAGACACTTCGGCCAAGAAAAGCCAAGAATAATGGCCACACTAACAAGCCTCATGACCCGCTTTTGTGCAGGGGAGGACAGCTGGTTGGCAAGGTGCAGCCCCAGCAACCCAAGTACATCTGAAACTAGGGATGGAAATGGAAAACCGTGATGCAACAAGGACCGTCGCTGGACTAAGGACAAAAATCCGAAGAGCACGGCAGTCAATGCCGGATTCAAAGGCTCACGACAAAATCAGGAAAAATCGCCCCCCCCAGGATAACAGGGACGATCCATGCAACCTAAATAAAATCCTGGACATGATATGTCAGATACACAGTACTCCCCGGAAGCCTGCTAACCATACCCACAGAGACTGTTGGGTTTTCAAACAATCCGGCAGACTCAATACCGAACACAAGGGGCTCGACACACCAAGCGAAGACGAGGACGAACCCCGCAAGCAGAGCACCAGGAAACAAAAGAACTTCCCACAAGAAGTAAAAACAGTGAACTCACTTCACATAACAAAACGTGCGGCGCCCGTAAAGTTAAGCACCACACGGCCCATCCCCAAAGGGTCCCTCCACTGGTTGTCAAAACCGATCATCTTCGATCAACTAGATTATTCTAGGAATATCAAGAATGCAGGTTGGACTGCCTTGATACTCGATCCAATAATTGGCGGACTCCAGTTTTCAAATGTCCTTATGGACGGCGGTAGTGGACTAAACCTGATATATCAGGATACAATCCAACACATGGGGATAAACCCAGCAAGAATCCACCGCAGCAGAACCTCCTTTCAAGGGCTAATACCTGGTCCGGACACCCATTGTACGTGTTTTCTCCGGCTCACAGTCACATTCGGCTCTGCCGATAACCTCCGCCGCGAAAAGCTGACCTTCCATATCGTCCCGTTCTCAAGTCGCTATCAAGCACTACTGGGATGCGAAGCTTTCACTCGCTTTAACGCAATACCGCATTATGCATCTCTTACGCTCAAGATGCCCGGTCCACGAGGCATCATCTCTTTGAAGAGGAAGCACTAAAGTGCACCTCCCCAAGCGGAGGACTGTGCGGCCGCTTTAACAGCCCCACAGCAAAATGGCCTCACCGGCCAATAAACTTCAAAATAGGTCATTCAAGACCACGAACTCGGATAGACGAGTTCGGTGCAAAATCATCATTGATGCAGGACTAGAAGCCATATACCCCCACTAGGGGCTCTACGCATATACAATAAGAGACAATAAAGCTCAATCTCATACATCTTACTTTATACTCTGTTTATTTTAAACTTTTTTCGGCACGACCCATTTTCAACTCAGTTCCTCTCTTTTACAGATGAACGTCATGCAGCGCCCGTCCAGGATACGGCACAACGGAGACACAGGCGCAGGCGTGCAGTAGGGACCCGTCCTAAAGGATTCTTTTTAGATTAAGACCCTGCGTAAACCTTTTTTACTGTCTCTTGTTGCTACACATCCCCTGGTTTTTTCTTGATATAACCAAGGAGGAGGCTGGCGTCTTGGCATGTGGCCACGTCAGAATTTTTGCACGTACCTGGACACTAGGGGCTTTTTTAATAAAGAGTGTTGTTTCGCCCGCACTCATAAAGACCGAACACCTTAGGGAGTGTTCGGCGTCGCGAGTTTTGGCATTATATGCATCAGCTCCGAATCATGTCTTTGGTCAAATGTTGGGTTGCCCGGCTCCTGAGTTCGGCTACCTTACGTTCCGCTCTATCGGCTAAGGTAGCACCAGGAGAACTACTGCGATTGTGCCCCCGGTTCGGCCAGGGCGAGCACCTCAGTAGAGAAAGCCGAAAACTGACTGTCATGATGTAGCGTGAGACTGGTCAGCCACTCGATGACCTATCGGAATCTATCGGATTCCTCCGCTTTAACGAAGGGCCGCTTCCCGGTCAGGCACATACGCGCCCCGAATTCGGACGAGCGCAGTTGCCACCAAGGAGCTACCTAAAGAGTCTCATTGTCAAACACCTATGGCTAAGTGAAAGTGTTAAAGCATTATAGTCCGGTTGCCTGGCCCGCTGCGCTATCACCTCCTTTGTAGGACCAAGACGTTGGGTTAAGTGTGAAAATGCGTCTTCTGCGAGCACCCCCGCACTATGTGCGTGGGGGCTGAAGCCAATGACTGCCACCTTTCAGATTCTGTACACACACACACACACACACACACACACATATATATATATATCTTAAAACGGCCGCATAGAAGGTGTTCACAATACTTGAAGGCACAAGTATAAAAAAGGCCACTACGGTTTATCAAAATACTACTTTTCAATTACATATGCTATCATAACATAGCATCTTTCGAGCACCGCGTCTCTATTACACGAGCGCCTTCAAGGACTTCCTGAAAATAGTGCTCGGAAGGTACTCGGCTCTTGTCCGAATCTCGGGACGCAACAATGGTGGTCTCCATCTCTGCCCAGTATGTCTTAACACGGGCAAGAGCCATCCTTGCGCCCTCTACGCATGCTGACCTCTTCATTACATTTATACGCGGCACCACGTCAAGGAAATTGCTGCACCAAGCTGAAATAACTCTTCGGCTCCGATCTCCCAGGCCACAGATGACCCATGACGTACTTCATGGCGAGTCCGGACAATCTATTCAGTTCGGCCCATTGAGCCAGGCGATCGTCCACTGCTCAGTGGACGCTCTGGATTGTGGAACTGTGACCAGAAAAGCTTTTCCACTTCGCGATCTTTTAGATCTCGAAAGTGTTCGGTCGCATCAGCAGCACTTGCTGCCAAATCCAGATAGGTGTCCTCCACACTCCACATCCGGTCCAACGGAGCAAACTTCGGATCACAAAACTTCCTCCGCAGCATAAAGGGCTTTCCAGCCGCAATCTGTTCGGCCTGACGCAGCTCCTCCTTCGCAGCTCTCATCGCAGAGCGAGCGTCCTTGGCATCGGCAACGGCCTTCTCTAAATCCGTCTGTCTCGCCCGGTCTTCTTTCTCAAGAAGTTTGCAACGGTCTGCAGCGCTCTTTAACTTCTCGGCCATCTCTTCTTTGCTTCGGCAGTGAGCAGCCTGTTCGGCTCTCAACTCTTCAAGGGCCTTCTTGGCAGCCGCATCGCTTTTTCTGGCTTGCTCCTTAGCTCGGGCACGTTCTACCCTAATATTCTCCACGGCGGCCGTACCATCTGCGTCAAGCACACACATTGTAAGACACTGGCATGAAGCTCCTCTTACCTAATGCCGCCGGAAGAATTACATACCTTGAGCCTCATCAAGCCGCTTGTTGACAAGCGTGATGTCGGCATCTGCCACGTCCAGTTGCCGCTTTAGTTCGGCCACATCATCAGTTTGGCTTGATTCCGGACACCTTGCCACCTACATTCAATGGTGACATCTTAGACCTGGGATTATGATCCTCTGCGCGCCGTCATTTCTTGACACCGCGCAGAGTTTCAGGGGCTACTATCTACACAGGGCACATCTTATTTATGCGCAACTGACAAAAGTGTACATTATCTATCGTACCTCAAAACCCGTCAGTAAACTTTTGACGGCCTCATGCAATCCGCTTTCTGCGGATGAAATTCTTTCAATCACCGTGCCCATCAATGCACGGTGCTCTTCTGAGATAGAAGCTTGCCCTAGCAGAATCTTTAGTTCCTCCGGCCGAGCACCAGACGGTGCCGGACTTGTCCTATGGCCTCTTTCGAAGGCCGGACGCGAAGAGCCTCGGGGGGCCACATAGC
The DNA here is from genome assembly GCF_003073215.2 of Triticum urartu. Classification (NCBI taxonomy): domain Eukaryota; kingdom Viridiplantae; phylum Streptophyta; class Magnoliopsida; order Poales; family Poaceae; genus Triticum; species Triticum urartu. The sequence goes on along the minus strand of NW_024114528.1, from coordinate 3,844 downwards.
TATCTTCCGCCCCTGCCGGATTCGGAGAAACCCTCCGCGACGACACCTCAGGGCCGCCCGCCTCGCTGGGCGTCACGGCAGGGGGAGGCGTTCCGCTCTCCATCATTTCCAGAAGAAGATCCCCCGAAGACGAGCTCTGCTGCGAAGGGCTGAGGTCCGATCTACAAGGTAAAATTTCGGTTAATCTTCTCAGATATAAAATCAAGGATTTCTCTCATCCCTCAAAAGGAAAATCTTTTCTCCACTTACGGCTCGCTGGAGGGCTGATCCCCTTGAGGGCGTAGTCCGGCCAAGGAACTCCCTGGCGTCGGACCCTCTGACGAGGATTTTCTCCCCCGTTTTGAGGCCATGGTTTCCGGGTCATCAGAGGCGGCTCTCTTCTTCCCCTTAGGAGAGAACTGTCGGTTCCTCCCTTCGGAGCAGTCTCCTTCGAGGAGGCCATAGCTTCCTTGTCCCCCCCCTCCAAAGGCATTATCTCCAGCATCCTGACCAACACGGGATCCGGCCTGGTTTCAGGAAGGGGAGCCGGACACCTGATCAGCTTCACCTTCGCTATCCATTCCTGTTTAAAAGGACGACTCTTTTAGGGGCAAGTTTATGACAATTATACGGATAGAAGGTCTGGGCACAGGGTTGCTTACTTGAGTATCCGGGCGATGGCAGCTTAGGCCTGCGTCCTCGGTTAAATCCGGACACGTTTCTTGTGATCCGAAGAACATTCTATACATCTCCGCGGGCGTTGCGCCCATAAAATTCTGGAGAGTTCGCGGTCCCTCCGGATTAAACTCCCACAGGCGAAGGGGGCGACGTTTTCCGGGCAATATTCGGCGAATCAGCATGACCTGCGTCACCTTGACCAAACTGAGGTCTCCTTCCAAGAGATCCTTAATTCGGCCCTGTAACAGGGGCACGTCCTTGGGCAAACCCCAATCTAATCCTTTGTTGACCCATGACGCTAGCTGTGATGGGGGACCCGAGCGAAAGGCAGGAGGCGCCGCCCACTTGGCGCTCCTAGGAGCGGTGATATAGAACCATTCTCGTTGCCACAAGCCGAGCTCTCTTGAAAGGAGCCCTCGGGCCATGGAGCATCAGCATTCTTACTTATGACAGCGCCTCCGCACTCTGCGTGCCGTCCCTCGATCATCTTCGGCTCCAATCCAAAAGTCTTGAGCCATAATCCGAAGTGAGGAGTAACACGGAGGAACGCTTCGCACACAATGATGAATGAGGAAATGTGGAGGATGGACTCCGGAGCTAAGTCATGAAATTCCAGCCCGTAATAAAACAGCAGCCCCCTCACGAAGGGATCCATCGGGAAGCCTAACCCCCGAAGGAAGTGAGACATGAACACTACGCTCTCACCGGGCTGGGGACTGGGAATAGCCTGCCTTTGAGCAGGCAACCTATGCGGAATTTCGGCGGTCAAGAACTTAGCCTCTCTCAACTTTAGCACATCCTCCTCCGTGACAGAGGAGGGCATCCATCAGCCTTGAAGGTCGGAACCGGACATTGTCGAAGGTCCGAAGCGCCTGGAATCCAAAGCCTAGGGTGTTGGAACTCGAGGCGGCGGGCGAACTCGTTTGAGATTGGAAAAAGGAGTAAGGCCTTGGTCTCTTTATAAGAGGTTGAATACCAGGAGCCCTCCCCGTAACCGTTTGGGACTCGCCTTTAATCGAGAAAACATGCTAACAGGCACGATTGGGTTACCCACGTCCGTATTGATGAGAATCCCGTGAGTAAAGGGGACACGATCTCTGCTTTGACAAGACGTGCCAAGGAAACCGCCTCGCAAAACATGCTGAGGTGGAAAAGTAAAAACGATTCGAGTAAAATACTTGGCAGTAGTGTGATGGCGCACTACAGAATACGTCAGCAGATTTGACTTGTGTTAATATTATTCTCTCTATGGCAATATGTGGAAACTTATTTTGCAGAACCGGACACTACTCTTGGTGTTTACAATCTTCTATGAAGGATTTGGAGGAGGAACCCGCCTTGCAATGCCGAAGACAATTTGCGCGCCGGACTCGTCGTCATTGAAGCCTGGTTCAGGGGCTACTGAGGGAGTCCTGGATTAGGGGGTGTTCGGGTAGCCGGACTATACCTTCGGCCGGACTCCTGGACTATGAAGATACAAGATTGAAGACTTCGTCCCGTGTCCGGATGGGACTTTCCCTTGCGTGGAAGGCAAGCTTGGCGATGCGGATATTCAAGATCTCCTACCATTATAACCGACTCTGTGTAACCCTAACCCTATCCGGTGTCTATATAAACCGGAGGGTTGTAGTCCGTAGACAATCAACTCCATACACAACAATCATACCATAGGCTAGCTTCTAGGGTTTAGCCTCCTTGATCTCATGGTAGATCTACTCTTGTACTACCCATATCATCAATATTAATCAAGCAGGAGTAGGGTATTCCCTCCATCGAGAGGGCCCGAACCTGGGTAAAACAAAGTGTCCCCTGTCTCCTATTACCATCCGGCCTAGACGCACAGTTCGGGACCCCCTACCCGAGATCCGCCGGTTTTGACACCGACAGTTAGGTTTACCTTAATACTTTTGTTGTAGTTGCGGATGCTTGCAATAGAGGTTAATCATAAGTGGGATGCTTGTTCAAGTAAGAACAGCACCCAAGCACCGGTCCACCCACATATCAAATTATCAAAGTATCGAACGTGAATCATATGAACGTGATGAAAACTAGCTTGACGATATTCCCATGTGTCCTCGGGAGCGCTTTTCCTATTATAAGAGTTTGTTCCGGCTTGTCCTTTGCTACAAAAGGATTGGGCCACCTTGCTGCACTTTATTTACTTTTGTTACTTGTTGCTCGTTACAATTTATCCTCACAAAACTATCTGTTACCACTTATTTCAGTACTTGCAGAGAATACCTTGCTGAAAACCGCTTATCATTTCCTTCTGCTCCTCGTTGGGTTCGACACTCTTACTTATCGAAAGGACTACGATAGATCCCCTATACTTGTGGGTCATCAAGACTCTTTTCTGGCGCCGTTGCCGGGGAGTGTACGCCTTTGGTAGGTGGAATTTGGTAAGGAAAAATTTATATAGTGTGCTGAAATTTACTGTCACTTGTTACTATGGAAAGTAATCTCTGAGGGGCTTGTTCGGGGTATCTTCACCCCGTCCAGTAGAGCAAAGAGTTGCTCCTCAACCTACTGAACCTATTGAAAATGAAACTCCTTTTGAATTTCCTTCGGGTATGATGGAAAAACTGCTAGCTAACCCTTTTACAGGAGATGGAACAAAGCATCCTGATGAGCACTTAATATATGTGGATGAAGTTTGTGGATTATTTAAGCTTGCAGGTATACCCGATGATGTTGCTAAGAAGAAGGTCTTCCCTTTATCTTTGAAGGGAGATGCATTGATATGGTATAGGCTATGTGATGATATGAGATCATGGGACTATAAAAGATTGAAGTTGGAATTTCATCAAAAGTATTACCCTATGCATCTTGTTCATCGTGATCGCAATTATATATATAATTTCTGGCCTCGCGAAGGAGAAAGCATCGCTCAAGCTTGGGGGAGGCTTAAATCAATGTTATATTCATGCCCCAATCATGAGCCTCAAGAGAAAAATGTATTCAAAAATTTTATGCTCGGCTTTCTGAAAACAATCGCACCATGCTCGATACTTCTTGTGCTGGCTCTTTTATGATGAAGACTATTGAATTCAGATGGAATTTATTGGATAGAATTAAACGCAACTCTGAAGATTGGGACCTCGACGAAGGTAAGGAGTCAGGTATGACACCTAAGTTTGATTGTGTTAAATCTTTTATGGACACCGATATTTTCCGTAAGTTTAGCACT
>NW_024114527.1:0-18170 GCF_003073215.2 Triticum urartu | reverse complement strand
AAGAGAATGAGATTTGGGGTGACTGGCTCCATCGCGTATACGTCCCTTAGCACGCTTCCGCTCCCTCTTGGGGACGTGGGTTGCGTATATCATGTTCACCGTCCGCACTTGTGGGGGAAAACCTTTCTGTCTGTTGTTCGGCGGCCGGGGCTCCTCCTCGTCATCGCTATGCAGCCCCTTGTCTCTGCTTTCGGCATTTAACTTGCCTGCCTGCTTGAACACCCAACAATCCCTGTTGGTGTGATTGGCTGGTTTTTCGGGGGTGCCATGTATCTGGCATGAGCGGTCGAGTATTCGGTCCAAACTGGACGGGCCCGGAGTATTTCTTTTGAATGGCTTTTTCCGCTGACCGGGTTTAGAGCCTCTGAATCCGGCATTAACTGCCGTATCCTCAGCATTGTCGCCGTTAATGCGGCGCTTTTGCTTGTTGCGACGCGACCTGCCACTGCTGTCCTTGGTATCCGAATTACCAGGGCTCTTGGTCATGTTATTGCTGCGAGCTAGCCAGCTGTCTTCTCCCGCGCAAAAGCGGGTCATAAGTGTCGTGAGGGCTGCCATAGATTTCGGCTTTTCCTGTCCTAGGTGCCGTGCAAGCCACTCGTCGCGGATGTTATGCTTGAAGGCTGCTAGGGCCTCTGCGTCCGGACAGTCGACGATTTGATTTTTCTTGGTTAGGAACCGTGTCCAGAATTGTCTGGCCGATTCCTCTGGCTGCTGAATTATGTGGCTTAGGTCATCGGCGTCTGGTGGTCGCACATAAGTGCCCTGGAAATTGTCGAGGAATGCGGCTTCCAGGTCCTCCCAACAACCAATTGATTCTGCTGGCAAGCTGTTAAGCCAATGCCGAGCTGGTCCTTTAAGCTTGAGTGGGAGGTATTTGATGGCGTGTAGGTCATCACCGCGGGCCATGTGGATATGAAGGAGATAGTCCTCGATCCATACCGCAGGATCTGTTGTGCCATCGTATGATTCGATGTTCACGGGTTTGAAACCCTCGGGGATTTGATGATCCATTACTTCATCTGTGAAGCATAGTGGGTGTGCGGCGCCTCTGTATTGGGCTATATCATGACGCAGCTCAAACGAGCTTTGTCTACTGTGTTCGGCCCGCCGGATTTACTGTATCCGGCGTGACGAGTACCGTCTCGTGCCGTGGGGCGCCCACGTGATCCGTAGATCGATCTTGTTTGCCTTGCCTTGTCCTCCAATATATCTCGCAGGTCTGGCGCATTTTCCCATGCCTTGGTAGTTTTTGAGCGGCGCCGGGGTGCGGCTTGAGTGGAGGGCCGAGAGGCCTCTCTGTCGCGGCCACGGGGTGGCCGGTCGGCCGCATCATGCGCTGGTGATGTAGGTTTAGGTGCTTCCTCCTCTAATCGGGGTAGCAACCTGCGCTTTGGGTAGCTCTTGGAGGGGCGTTCGAGTTCATACTCTTCGGCCGCAAGGACTTCAGTCCATCTGTCGGCTAGCAAATCTTGATCAGCTCTAAGCTGTTGCTGTTTTTTCTTGAGGCTGCTCGCCGTGGCCATAAGCCTGCGTTTGAAACGCTCTTGTTCGACGGGATCCTCTGGCACGACAAATTCGTCGTCGTCGAGGCTTGCCTCGTCTTCGGAGGGAGGCATATAATTATCGTCCTCGACCTCTCTGTCTGCCGCTCTCTCATGAGGGCTGGCTTCTCTATCCTCCTGTGCTGAATCTTGCTGGAGGTGGTTGTCTCGGCACTCTGTCCGGGGTGTTATTATCCCCCGTGCAAATCACTTTGTTTTGGCGGATTTAGAGCGGCGCCCGCTGACGCCTGGCGCGCTTAGGCTGCTTCTGAGGTCATCTCCACTGTTCAATCGCCATTGCCTTCTGGGGTGTCCACAATGTATATATCATATGACGAGGTGCTTTTCCAGTGCCCTATAGCGGTCTTGATCGTCTCCTACACCGGCGTCATACGTTCGATGTCTCGGAGTCAAAGTCGAGCATGTCGGTTAAATCATCGACAGTGCTACGAAGTGGGTGGTGGGTGGGGCTGAATTTCTTCATCATCCGCATCCCAACCTTGCGACCATAGTCGGCCAAGGGCTCTCCTGACAAAGAGAGACTTAGTGACTTTCAGAATATCGCCGAAGGCGAGTGCTGAAGATGTCCGCGGCGGTGAAACTCATGATCGGCCCAATCGGGTTCGATCGGTCGGGTGCGGAGGGCCTCGAGTCTGGAGAGGATTCCGGCTCCTTGAAGTCATGGGCTTCGCAGAGAATAGGCTGGTGTTCGGCTCGATCGCCATAGAGATTGCAGCCCCCGAGGCGGTGTCTAACCCCATCCTCGGTTGGTGTGATCGGCTCCGAGCTAGGGGTCGGAGCGGACACAGGTGCGCTCCAGGGCACTGTTCGGCGGCAGAGCTAAATCATCCCATCGTGACAGTGCGCGCGCTCGGGCTGGCTCGAATCCGTCGAAGATCAAGTCTCCGCGGATGTCGGCCGTGTAGTTCAAACTTCCAAATCTGACCTGAATGGCCAGGGGCGTAGCTTCGATCTGCTCCAGACCAGCGAATTGGCCCGCAGTGCAAAGCGCCGAATACGAAGATCTGTGTCGGGGAGAAAAGTCCACCCTGGATCGCATCGCTGTTGATGATCGGAGAAGCCATCGGGCCTAAAAGTGATGACACAGAGGAACTCTCAATGAAAGCACCAATGTCGGTGTCAAACCCGGCGGATCTCGGGTAGGGGGTCCCGAACTGTGCGTCTAGGTCGGATGGTAACAGGAGGCAGGGGACACGATGTTTTATCCAGGTTCGGGCCCTCTTGATGGAGGTAAAACCCTACGTCCTGCTTGATTAATATTGATGATATGGGTAGTACAAGAGTAGATCTACCACGAGATCAGAGAGGCTAAACCCTAAAAGCTAGCCTATGGTATGATTGTTGTTCGTCCTATGGACCAAAACTCTCCGGTTTATATAGACACCAGAGAGGGCTAGGGTTACACAGAGTCGGTTAAAATGGTAGGAAATCTACATATCCGTATCGCCAAGCTTGCCTTCCACGCCAAGGAAAGTCCCTTCCGGACACGGGAACGAAGTCTTCAATCTGTATCTTCATAGTCCAGGAGTCCGGCCGAAGGTATAGTCCGGCCATGCAGACACCCCCTAATCCAGGACACCCTCAGTAGGTGTGTGGTTATTTTGAGGAAGGTAAATGATGGGTTTATGGTACCGGCGAAAATTGCGCGGCACAAGAGAGGCTAGCAAAGGTGAAAGGGTGAGAGTGCGTATAATCCATGGACTCAACATTAGTCATAAAGAACTCACATACTTATTGCAAAAATCTACAAGTCATCAAAACCAAGCACTACACGCATGCTCCTAGGAGGATATATTGGTAGGAAAAGATCATCGCTCGTCCCTGACCACCACTCATAAGGAAGGCAATCAAAGAAACACCTCATGCTTCAAATTTGTCACACAACAGTTACCATACATGCATGCTACGGGACTTGCAAACCTCAACACAAGTATTTCTCAATTACTCAAATAGCACGACTCTAATATCACCATCTTCATATCTCAAAACAATTATCAAGTATCAAACTTCTCATAGTATTCAATGCACTCTATATGAAAGTTTTTATTATACCCATCTTGAATGCCCATCATATTAGGACTAATTTTATAACTAAATAAAATTGTCATGTTGTTCTAAAAGATTCTCAAAATAATATAAGTGAAGCATGAGAGTTCATTAATTTCTTCAAAATAAAACTACAGTCGTTCTCTAAAAGATATAAGTGAAGCACTAGAGCAAACGACAAACTACTCCAAAAGATATAAGTGAAGATCAATGAGTAGTTGAATAATTATGCAACTATGTGAAGACTCTCTAACATTTAAGAATTTCAGATCTTGGTATTTTATTCAAACAGAAAGCAAAACAAAATAAAATAAAATGACGCTCCAAGCAAAACACATATCATGTCGTGAATAAAAATATAGCCTCAAGTAAAGTTACCGATGAACGAAGACGAAAGAGGGGATGCCATCGGGGGCATCCCCAAGCTTAGGCTCTTGGTTGTCCTTGAATATTATCTTGGGGTGCCTTGGGCATCCCCAAGCTTAGTCTCTTGCCACTCCTTATTCCATAGTCCGTCGAATCTTTATCCAAAACTTGGAAACTTCACAACACAAAACTTAACAGAAAACTTGTAAGCTCCGTTAGTATAAGAAAATAAATCACCACTTAGGTACTGTTGTGAAGTCATTTTAAATTCATATTGGTGTAATATCTACTATATTCCAACTTATCTATGGTTCATACCCTCCGATACTACTCATAGATTCATCAAAATAAGCAAACAACACAATGAAAACATAATCTGTCAAAAACAGAACAGTCTGAGCAATCTGTAGGTTATGAATACTTATATAGCTCCAAAAATTCTGAAAAATTAGGACGACCTAAATAATTTGTATATTGATCTACTGCAGTTAGAATTGGTATTTTATCGCTCTCTAGTAAAAAATGATAATTATTTTCGTGAGCTCATACTTTCTGTTTTTATCAGCAAGATCAAACAACAATCACCCAAGAAGATCCTAAAGGCTTTACTTGGCACAAACACTAATTAAAACATAAAACCACATCTAAACAGAGGCTAGATGAATTATTTATTACTAAACAGGAGCAAAAAGCAAGGAACCAAAATAAAATTGAGTTGCCTCCCAACAAGCGCTATCGTTTAATGCCACTAGCTAGGCATGATGATTTCATTAGTGATGCTCACGCAAAAGATAAGAATTGAAGCATAATTGGAGCATCATGAAGCATATGACTAGCACATTTAAGTCTAACCCAATTCCTATGCATAGGGATTTTGTGAGCAAACAACTTATGGAACAAGAATCAACTAGCATAGGAAAGCAAAACAAGCATAACTTCAAGATTTTAAGCACAGAGAGGAAACTTGATATTATTGCAATTCTTACAAGCATATATTCCTCCCTCATAATAATTTTCATTAGCATCATGAATAAATTCAACAATATAACCATCACATAAGTCATTCTTTTCATGATGCACAAGCATCGAATTTTTATTACTCTCCACATAAGCAAATTTCTTCTCATGAATAGAAGTGGGAGCAAACTCAACAAAATAACTATCATGTGAGGCATAATCCAATAGAAAATTAAAATCACGATGACAAGTTTCATGGTTATCATTAATCTTTATAGAATACATGTCATCACAATAATCATCATAGATAGCAACTTTGTTCTCATAATCAATTGGAACCTCTTCCGAAATAGTGGATTCATCACTAAATAAAGTCATGACCTCTCCAAATCCACTTCCATAATTATCAAAATAAGATTCCACACCCTCCAAAATAGTGGGATCATTACTTCCTAAAGTTGACATTCTTCCAAACCCACTTTCATCAATATAATCATCATAAATAGGAGGCATGCTTTCATCATAATAAATTTTCTCATCAAAACTTGGGGGACAAAAAATATCATCTTCGTCAAACATAGCATCCCCAAGCTTGTGGCTTTGCATATCATTAGCATCATGGATATTAAAGGAATTCATACTAACAACATTGCAATCATGCTCATCATTCAAATATTTAGTGCCAAACATTTCAATGCATTCTTCTTCTACCACTTGAGCACAATTTTCCTTTCCATCATTTTCACGAAAGATATTAAAAAGATGAAGTATATGAGGCGCCCTCAATTCCAATTTTTGTAGTTTTCTTTTATAAACTAAACTAGTGATAGAACAAGAAACTAAAAGATTCAATTGCAAGATCTAAAGATATACCTTCAAGCACTCGCCTCCCCGGCAACGGCGCCATAAAAGAGCGTGATGTCTACTACACAACCTTCTTCTTGTAGACGTTGTTGGGCCTCCAAGTGCAGAGGTTTGTAGGAAATTTCCCTCAAGTGGATGACCTAAGGTTTATCAATCCGTGGGAGGCGTAGGATGAAGATGGTCTCTCTCAAACAACCCTGCAACCAAATAACAAAGAGTCTCTTGTGTCCCCAACACACCCAGTACAATGGTAAATTGTATAGGTGCACTAGTTCGGCGAAGTGGTGATACAAGTGCAATATGGATGGTAGATATAAGTTTTTGTAATATGAAAATATAAAAACAGCAAGGTAGCAAGTGGTAAAAGTGAGCGTAAACGGTATTGCAATGCTAGGAAACAAGGCCTAGGATTCATACTTTCACTAGTGCGAGTTCTCTCAATAATAATAACATAATTGGATCATATAAAAATCCCTCAACATGCAACAAAGAGTCACTCCAAAGTCACTAATAGCGGAGAACAAACAAAGAGATTATTGTAGGGTACGAAACCACCTCAAAGTTATCCTTTCTGATCGATCTATTCAAGAGTCCGTAGTAAAATAACACGAAGCTATTCTTTCCGTTCGATCTATCCTAGAGTTCGTACTAGAATAACACCTTAAGACACAAATCAACCAAAACCCTAATGTCACCTAGATACTCCAATGTCACCTCAAGTATCCTGTGGTATGATTATACGATATGCATCACACAAATCTCATATTCATCTATTCAACCAACACCAAAGAAGCTTCAAAGCCAAAGTTTCTACCGAAGAGTCAAGACGAAAATGTGTGCCAACCCCTATGCATAAGTTCACGAGGTCACGGAACTCACAAGTTGATCACCAAAACATACATCAAGTGGATCACCTGAATATCCCATTGTCACCATAGATACGCACATGCAAGACATACATTGATACATCCCATTTTGCATCATGCTTTTATATCAATATTTATTGCATTATGGGCTGTTATTACACATTATGTCACAATACTTATGCATATTCTCTCTTATTTTACAAGGTTTACATAAATAGGGAGAATGCCGGCAGCTGGAATTCTGGAAGGAGCAAATATTAGAGACCTATTCTGCACAGCTCCAAAAGTCCTAAAACTTCACGGAAGTTATTTCCAGAATATATAAAAAATATTGAGCGCAAGAAGTACCAGAGGGGGGCCACCCACCAGCCACGAGGGTGCGGGGAGTGCCCCCTGCCTCGTGGTCCCCCTAGTGGCCCTCCGATGCCCATCTTCTGCTATATGAGGTATTTCGTCCGAGAAAAAAATCAAAAGCAAGCTTTCGGGACGAGACTCCGCCGCCACGAGGCGGAACCTTGGTGTGACCAATCTAGGGCTCCGACAGAGCTGTTCTGTCGGGGACACTTCCCTCCGGGAGGGGGAAATCATCATCACCATCATCATCATCAACGATCCTCTCATCGGGAGGGTCAATATCCATCAACATCTTCACCAGCACCATCTCATCTCAAACCCTAGTTCATCTCTTGTATCCAATCTTTGTATCCAAACCTCAGATTGGTACCTGTGGGTTGCTAGTAGTGTTGATTACTCCTTGTAGTTGATGCTAGTTGGTTTACTTGGTGGAAGATCATATGTTCAGATCCATTATGCATATTAATACCCCTCTGATTATGAACATGAATATGCTTTGTGAGTAGTTACGTTTGTTCCTGAGGACATGGGAGAAGTCTTGCTATTAGTAGTCATGTGAATTTGGTATTCGTTCGATATTTTGATGAGATGTATGTTGTCATCCCTCTAGTGGTGTCATGTGAACGTCGACTACATGACACTTCACCATTGTTTGGGCCTAGAGTGAGGCATTGGGAAGTAATAAGTAGATGATGGGTTGCTAGATTGACAAAAGCTTAAATCCTAGTTTACGCGTTGCTTCGTAAGGGGCTGATTTGGATCCATATGTTTCATGCTATGGTTAGGTTTACCTTAATACTTCTGTTGTAGTTGCGAATGCTTGCAATGGGGGTTAATCATAAGTGGGATTCTTATCCAAGTAAGGACAACACCCAAGCACCAGTCCACCCACATATCAAATTATCAAAGTACCGAACGTGAATCATATGAACGGGATGAAAACTAGCTTGACGATAATTCCCATGTGTCCTCGGGAGCGCTTTTCTCTATATAAGAAATTGTCCAGGCTTGTCCTTTGCTACAAAAAGGATTGGGCCATCTAGCTGCACTTTATTTACACTTATTACTTGTTACTCGTTACCAATTACCATATCACAAAACTATCTGTTACAGATAATTTCAGTGCTTGCAGAGAATACCTTGCTGAAAACCGCTTATCATTTCCTTCTTCTCCTCGTTGGGTTCGACACTCTTACTTATAGAAAGGACTACGATAGATCCCCTATAATTGGGGGTCATCAAGACTCTTTTCTGGTGCCGTTGCCGGGGAGTGAAGCGCCTTTGGTAGGTGGAATTTGGTAAGGAAAATTTTATATAGTGTGCTGAAATTTACTGTCACTTGTTACTATGGAAAGTAATCCTTTGAGGGGCTTGTTCGGGTATCTTCACCCCGACTGGTAGAGCAAATAGTTGCTCCTCAACCTACTGGACCTACTGAAAATGAAAATGTTGACTTCAAAGTTCCTTCGGGTATGATAGAGAAACTGCTAGCTAATCCTTTTGCAAGAGATGGAACATTGCATCCCTACTTACACTTAATCTATGTGGATGAAGTTTGTGGACTATTTAAGCTTGCAGGTATGCCCGATGATGTTATCAAGAAGAACGTCTTCCGTTTATCTTTGAAGGGAGATGCATTGACATGGTACAGGCTATGTGATGATATGGGATCTTGGGACTACAAACGGTTGAAATTGGAATTCCATCAGAAGTTTTATCCTATGCATCTTGTTCATCGTGATCGTAATTATATATATAATTTGGCCTCGAAGAGAAAGCATCACTCAGCTTGGGGGAGCCTTAAGTCAATGTTATATTCATGCCCCAATCAATGAGCTCTCAGAGGAATGATTATTCAAAAAATTTATGCTCAGCTTTCTCACAACAATCGCTCCATGCTCGATACTTCTTGTACTGGTTCCTTTATGATGAAGACTATTGAATTCAAATGGAATTTATTGGAGAGAATTAAACGCAACTCCGAAGATTGGGATCTCGACGAAGGTAAGGAGTCAGGTATAACACCTAAGTTTGATTCTGTTAAATCTTTTATGGATACCGATATTTTCCGTAAGTTTAGCACTAAATATGGACTAGATTCTGAGATAGTAGCTTCTTTATGTGAATCTTGTGCTACTTATGTTGATCTCCCTAAGGAGAAGTGGTTTAATATCATTAGGGCTGGAAAAAAAGCTCGAAGCTCGTGAGCTAAACGAGTAGCTCGTGACTCGGCTCGAATCGACTCGAACTCGAAGAATAACGAGTCGAGCCGAGCTTTAGTTTAAGATCGTTTATAGACCAAGTTAAACGAGCCAATCTCACGAGTAACTCGTTAGGCTTGGTACAAAAGATCAGCCACTTCCAATATAAAAAAAGATCAGCCACTCAGCACCCTATGTCCCAGGCACAACACAAGGCCTAACTGTTGAAGGCCCAACCGCCTAGGAGACTCATGCGTTACAAGGAAATTACTATTGTTTAGTGATATATATGTTTAATATATACATAATAATTTTTATAATGTTTGAGGGTTTTATGTTCATATCTTTAACGAGCTTAACAAGCTAAACGAGCAGCTCGCGAGTTATACGAGTCGAGCCAATCTTGGATTTGAGCTCGTTATAATAACGAGTCGAGTCGAGCTAGCTCGTTAACGAAACGAGCTCTAGCGAGTCGAGCCGAGCTGGCTCGACTCGGCTCGAATTCCAGCCTACTATCGAAAAAAGTGTAGTGCACCTATTAAGTTGAAGAAAAGACATCACTTATAATGATCCTTTTACTACTGCTTATGTTGAGAAACCACCTTTCCTGTTAGAATAAAGGATCATGCTAAAGCTTCAACTGAGTCAAAAGTAATATTAGAACCTATACACCTCCTGAGCAAGTTAAAGTTGAACCTAATATTGCTATGTTAAAGATCTCTTGGCTGATAATATTGATGGGCATGTTATTTACTGTGATGAGACTGCTAGAATTGCTAAACCTGTGCTAAAGATAAACATAGACTTGGTAGGCATGCCTGTTATTTCTGTTAAAATAGGAGATCATTGTTATCATGGCTTGTGTGATATGGGTGCTAGTGCTAGTGCAATACCTATTTCCTTATACAAAGAAATTATGCATGATATTGCACCAGCTGAGATAGAAGATATCGATGTTACCATTAAGCTTGCTAATAGAGATACTATTTCACCAATTGGGATTGTTAGAGACGTTGAAGTCTTGTGTGGGAAGGCTAAATATCCTGCTGATTTCCTTGTTCTTGGTTCCCCTCAAGATAGCTTTTGTCCCATTATATTTGGTAGACCCTTCTTGAATACTGTTAATGCTAAGATAGATTGCAAGAAGGATGTTGTTACTATTGGTTTGGATGATATGTCTCATGAGTTTAATTTTGCTAAATTTCGTAGACAACCCCGTGATGAAGAATTGCCTAGTAAAGATGAAATTATTGGTCTTGCTTCTATTGTCCGTGCCTCCTAATGATCCTTTAGAACAATATTTGCTAGACCATGAAAATGATATGTTTGAATGAAAGAAGGGAAATAGGTGAAGTATTCTTTAAACAGGGACCTATTTGAAACACAACTTGCCTGTTGATCTAGGGGATCCTCCTCCACCCAAGGGTGATCGGTTTGAGCTTAAACATTCTGATACTCTTAATATGCTTATCTTGATGAAAAGAAGATATATCTGTTATTATTAGTGCTAACCTTTCAGAGCATGAAGAAGAAAGATTATTGAAAACTCTGAAGAAGCACCGTGCTGCTATTGGATATACTCTTGATGATCTTAAGGGCATTAGTCCCACTCTATGTCAACTAAAATAAATTTGAGAAAGATGCAAACCAGTTCGTGATCACTCAACGACGGTCTGAATCCTAAAATGAAAGAAGTGGTAAGAAAAGAAATACTAAAGCTTCTGGAGGCAGGTATAATTTATCCCGTTGCTTGATAGTCAGTGGGTAAGTCCTGTCCATTGTGTCCCTAAGAAGGGAGGAATTACTGTTGTTCCTAATGATAAAGATGAATTGATTCCACAAAGAATTATACAGGTTATAGGATGGTAATTGATTTCCGCAAATTAAATAAAGCTACTAAAAAGATCATTACCCCTTACCTTTTATTGATCAAATGCTAGAAAGATTATCCAAACATACACATTTTTGCTTTCTAGATGGTTATTCTGGTTTCTCTCAAATACCTGTGTCAAAGATGATCAAGCAAAGACCACTTTTACTTGCCCTTTTGGTACTTTTGCTTATAGACGTATGCCTTTTGGTTTATGTAATGCACCTGCTACCTTTCAAAGATGCATGATGGCTATATTCTCTGACTTTTGTGAAAAGATTTGTGAGGTTTTCATGGACGATTTCTCCGTTTATGGATCCTCTTTTGATGATTGAGCAACCTTGATCGAGTTTTGCAGAGATGTGAAGAAACTAATCTTGTCTTGAATTGGGAGAAGTGCCACTTTATGGTTAATGAAGGTATTGTCTTGGGGCATAAAATTTCTGAAGAGGTATTGAAGTTGATAAAGCTAAAGTTGATGCTATTGAAAAGATGCCGTGTCCCAAGGACATCAAAGGTATAAGAAGTTTCCTTGGTCACGCGTTTTATAGGAGGTTCATTAAGGACTTCTCAAAAATTTCTCGGCCTCTGACTAATTTATTACAAAAAGATATATCCTTTTGTCTTTGATGATGATTGTGTAGAAGCATTTGAAATACTTAAGAAAGCATTGATTTCTGCACCTATTGTTCAGCCACGTGATTGGAATTTACCCTTTGAAATTATGTGTGATGCTAGTGATTATGCTGTAGGTTGTTCTAGGGAAAAGAGTTGATAAGAAATTAAATGTTATTCAATATGCTAGTAAAACTCTAGACAATGCCCAGAGAAATTATGCTACTACTGAAAAAGAATTCTTAGCAGTTGTATTTGCTTGTGATAAGTTCAGACCTTATATTGTTGATTCTAAAGTAACTATTCACACTGATCATGCTCTATTAAATATCTTATGGAGAAAAGATGCTAAACCTAGACTTATTAGATGGGTTCTCTTGCTACAAGAATTTGATTTGCATATTGTTGATAAAAGGAGCTGAGAACCCCGTTGCAGACAACTTGTCTAGGTTAGAAAATGTTCTTGATGACCCACTACCTATTGATGATAGCTTTCCTGATGAGCAATTAAATGTCATAAATGCTTCTCGTAATGCTCCATGGTATGCTGATTATGCTAATTATATTGTTGCTAAATTTATACCACCTAGTTTCACATACCAGCAAAAGAAAAAGTTCTTCTATGATTTGAGACATTACTTTTGGGATGACCCACATCTTTATAAAGAAGGAGTAGATGGTGTTATTAGACGTTGTGTACCTGAGCATGAACAGGAACAGATCCTACGCAAGTGTCACTCCGAGGCTTATGGAGGACACCATGCTGGAGATAGAACTGCACACAAGGTATTGCAATCCGGTTTTTATTGGCCTACTCTCTTCAAGGATGCCCGTAAGTTTGTCTTGTCTTGTGATGAATGTCAAAGAATTGGTAATATTAGTAGACGTCAAGAAATGCCTATGAATTATTCACTTGTTATTGAACCATTTGATGTTTGGGGCTTTGATTATATTGGACCTTTTCCTGCCTCTAATGGTATACACATATTTTAGTTGCTGTTGATTACGTTACTAAGTGGGTAGAAGCTATTCCAACTAGTAGTGCTGATCATAACACTCTATTAAAGATGCTTAAAGAAGTTATTTTTCGAGGTTTGGAGTCCCTAGATATTTAATGACTGATGGTGGTTCACATTTTATTCATGGTGCCTTTCGTAAAATGCTTGCTAAGTATGATGTTAATCATAGAATTGCATCTCCTTATCACAGTCTAGTGGTCAAGTAGAATTGAGTAACAGAGAGCTCAAATTAATTTTGCAAAAGACTGTTAATAGATCTAGAAAGAATTGGTCCAAGAAACTTGATGATGCATTATGGGCCTATAGAACTGCATAAATCCTATGGGTATGTCTCCGTATAAAATGGTTTATGGAAAAGCATGTCACTTACTCTCGAACTAGAACATAAGGCATATTGGGCCATTAAAGAGCTCAATTATGATTTCAAACTTGCCGGTGAGAAGAGGTATTTGACATTAGCTCACTTGATGAATGGAGAACCCAGGCCTATGAGAATGCCAACTGTTTAAAGAAAAAGTTAAAAGATGGCATGACAAAATGATACAAAAGCGTGAGTTTAATGTAGGTGATTATGTATTGCTATACAACTCTCGTTTAAGATTTTTTGCAGGAAAACTTCTCTCTAAATGGGAAGGTCCTTACGTTATCGAGGAGGTCTATCGTTCCGGTGCCATAAAAATCAACAACTTCGAAGGCACAAATCCGAAGGTGGTGAACGGTCAAAGAATCAAACATTATATCTCAGGTAATCCTATAAATGTTGAAACCAGTATTATTGAAACCGTACACCCGGAGGAATACATAAGGGACACTTCAGAACGTTTCAGACTCCGAAAAGGAATAGGTACGTGGTACGGTAAGTAAACCGACTCCAAAACAGTTCTAATGGCAATTTTTCTCCATTTTGGAATTTTAAGAAATAGAAATAAGAAGCAGTCGGGAAGGACACGAGGCTTCCACGAGGGTGGAGAGGCGCGCCCTACCCCTGCCTGTGGGCACCTCGTGTGCTCTCTGGACTCCATTTTTCTTGCACGTATTCTTTTAGGTCGGTAAAAATATTATAATGCAGTATGGCATATGCATTCATGCGGGGGGTGCAGCGCTTCGTATAGGTCCATGTGATTGTCAATGGGGGGATGATACGCACGCAAAAGGCCGCGATGCTGATGACTATAAAGATGTATCATTTGTGACAAGGGAGAAGAGGAGGATTTTTCATGTCAAACCCGCGGGCGATTTCTATGTAACAACTGCAGCTGGGTATCGGAGCTTTTTATGCCATTGTATCCCGTATTAATAGTCTTCTAGCGATTCATCGAGAGTGGCAGGAAGCGTAAAGGAGAGAAAACAGCCTCTCACCCCGAGACTGGAGGCTCCTGACGTTCTCAGGAGGTCCGGATATCTGTAGGGTCTGATCGATGGGTATTTAAATGCGAGTATGAAAAGCTTGGGTGGATTATGGCCGATATCCGGGCAGTTTCGAGTCTCAGGTGATGGACATAAGTCAGCAGTCAAAAAGGGATCGTCTTGCATGTTTTTTTGATGTGTTACAGCGTGTTTTGCAGGGGAAGGTGAGGCGAAGGGAGCTGGGCGATGGGTGGGTGGGGCCGGAGGAGGTAGGCTGAAAGACGAGTCGTATTTGAGACGCCGGCGAGCGTCATGGGCGGCGCTTCTATTGCAGACATTATTCTCAGAGTCATATTAAAGCCATCTGCTTCTTTAGAAAAAGAGCGCTCGACGATATACCGGAGAGGCTTACCAATGTGCCTCACAAGCCAGGCTCCAAGGCCGGATTTCCGAGGCGGGAACGAATACGAAGTGCGTGCGCGCTCCTCCGATAGAGGATGCGGATAAACTGTCACCCATTCCGAGGTGGAAAGTGCCATGAACCATAGGCGTCGCCGGACTGTTCTTCGTGACTTGTTTCTCCCAAGAGGCATTGGATGCCTTCAACTCGGGAGACGCGCACCTCCGTGCCGCTCAAAATGGTCTAGCCAGAGCCACGGAGCAGTATGTAAAAGACATACGGGTGAGAAAATTTTGGTGATATATATATCAGTAGCCCCTGAGACTTGAAACAGTTAGGATAACTGATTTAAGGATCATTTGTTATGCAGGTTTACAGAAAAGAATACTCAACTGTCCCAGGAGCTGGAAGAGTGCAAAGCCCAACTTCAGGCCGCACTGGCCGCAGCAGGGGAGCCCAAAGAGACCCCCTCTGGTAACATATCCTTCGAATGATAAGTATCATATAGAATGCGGCGTGTATGCAGATCTGACGATAAAATTGCAGATGACGAGTAAATCCGGATAAGCAACAGCTCCTACGCCAGCTGAAGGCCGGTGAGAACGTGCTTACGAGGGTGAGGCAGGAGAAAAATGATCTCCTAGATGCCAACACCAAGCTGGGCGTGGAACTACAAAATGTTCGTGCCCAACTATCGGACTCTGTTAAGGAAAATCGGCGGCTTTCGACGCGGCATATTTAGTAAGTGCTTGAACGAACTTTGAAAAGGAGTTCGGCGAGGAAGCTGGCTGACAGAGTTATGTCTGTAGGTATGCTAACAGGTCGTCCTGCTGAGGAAATGCCCGGTTCAACGGGTGACCTTCTTCCCGAGCTCTCACAGCTGCACGAACGAGTTCGGCAGGTGATGCAAGGCGTCGCCCAGGCCTTGTGGCCATCCGTCTCCATACCCGAAGGCCTTGGAGAGCTTGCAGAAAAGCTGAAGGGAGCGCGGCGCTTCCGATTATGGAAGATATCGGCCTGCCGTCAGGGCGCCAGGGAAGCCTGGGCAATGGTGAAGACACGGTACACGAAGGCTGACCCGAACCACATGGCCGAAGTCGGACCTGTGGGGCCTGATGGGAAGGAGATCCCTGTGAGCTTAGTGTACGGCCAAGTAGAATTGGCCGCAAAGTATTCCCAACAGGACTGTAGACTAGACAGCCTATTGGATGGTATTGAAGAGGAATTCACAGTCAAATTGACTATGTATTTAAAGTGACATGTATAATGCCTTCTAGCCGGATTGTAGATCGTTTGTCGTGGCGGACCTTTTCGCTTCAACCTCGGGACCCGACAGTCCGGAGTGTATCCGAATACCCTCTCGGTTATGTAAGAACCGGGGCATGCGTGGAGACCAGGCGTAGGGGTCATTAGTGCTTTATCAGACAAGTGCCCAACTAGTTATGTTATATTACATGGGTAGTAAGAAACATCTTCCAGGGAGAATAGTTCCGTTAAGGGTTCCTTTCCCTGGGTAAGCATGCCCTAAAGTGCATGTCGGACTGGATAAGACGCAGAAAAACTTGGGCAATAAATAAAAGTCATTTTGTTCACCGACCGAATATTCCCTTAAGAACGCTAGCTTTACGGCTTCACCCAGTCTGAGGTACACGTCCGGCTGACCCGGGGTAACAATCGCAGAGGTGCTCCCCTTATGCCCTAGCCGAATTAACGGGAACGTAGGGCATAAATACAAGAGCCAGGCAACCCAGCTTGGCCAAAACTTAAGTCATATCGATGCATATAATGGTGAAAAAAGGTACATGCGGAAGTATAACACATGTGTTGGGCGTGAGGCCCAGGTAAAATAATTAAGCTTCTGTGAAAGAAGCCCCCAGGTATGAAGAGTGCGGCTAGCGCATCTGTAATGTACGAGTGAGGCACAAGGTGACCCTTGAAGGCCTAGAGAAATAAAAGAAAGAAAGGGAAACAAGACAGATGATGCATATGCAGAAAATGGACAAAGGGAGGGGACTAACATAGAGTCGGCTAGAATCTTCGAAGCCTGGCTGCGTTCCATGGGTTCGCTCGAGTCGACTAGTCGATGCATCCCGCAGTCGGTACGCTCCACCGGTCAGAACTTGGTCGATAATGAAGGGACCTTCCCATTTGGGCTCGAGCTTGTTCTTTTTCTTAGGCAGCTATTCGAAGATAGTTTGGCCCGTATTTCCTGCTTGGTACTGCGAGCCGTCGTAAAAATCGGAACGGGCTTGGGTCTCGGTCTCCAGGTGTCAGCTATCTGCCGATCGGCGTATTTCTTGTACTGCGAATCGAGTAGTATAGAATTGATCAAGGGCCGATGTTTGGCCTAACATATAAAAATAGGTATATCCTCGATCGTAATGGCGAGCAATAGGGAGTCAAGTCTTATCGGGTGTCAATTGTTAAGTGAGCGACTATCGTTATGTAGTATTAATTGCTGTCGATGAGGGTTGTGGGTGATAGACTGAGATAATGGCTTATGAATTTGCGAAGTTATCGTGAGAATTGTCGTATAGTGAGATGGTGGGAAGTAAGGGAACATGATTAATTAGTTTAAGGGGGTTAAGTATATTTGGGATTAAAAATATATTTTTGGGTGTAGGATTGTAAGAGAGGATGTGGAGGGGTGTGATAAGTCTGGAGGTGTACTCTTCGAGATGCACCTTTGAAGGACTCTGGTGCGCGTTTTTATACAATTCTCTCATGGACCTGTAGGCTTTGGATGCGATAGCAGTGTGCCTCATTGTCGTCCTCTGGAAGTTCCTATTAAGTTAGGGTAGCTAGGAAGGTCTGTCAGGGCAATAATGGTGCCATTATTTATGTGGCTTGATGTGTTATTTCGGTGTGGAGCCTCCGATTGGTGTATAGAGTCGGTTCGGGTATTTGGCCGGGTCCAGTAGTGTTACCGGTGTCCCCTTCCCATGCTACGGATGCTTGAAGACCGTTCCGAATATTTGGTGAGGGAGCTCAACGTTTTGCCGATGCGGTGCAAGGATCGCTGATTGTTCCTCGAGCGATGATAAATTCGACCCTCAACGAGCTGACAATTTTTAAGACGGCATTGGCAAAGCGCATTTTCCGGGATCTTTGCTGAGAGTCTCACTTTATTCTGGATATGGAGGTTCGATGCGCGACTCAAGGATTGAATGCCATGAATGCATCGAGCATTAAAGGGTATATTCGGCTCGCGGTTGTTGGAGTTCTAAGTATGTAGTACGTATGACTATCTCTGTGGAGTAAAAAGACGCCATGCCCAGACAGCAACATTTTGGAGCTCAAGTGCATGACAGTTGAATTTTGCGTACTCCTTATGGAGTTTAGCCTCGTCACTCGTCGACGCGTAGCCAATACTTGCGACTTAATAGTGTCATGGCTTGTAAGTTATGTCGAACGGGAGGAGCTCAATGGCCCATTTGGCAATCCGGCCCATCGCGTCGCGGTTGTTTATAATATCTGTAGTGGCACTTCCGAGGCTACCATGTATATGCGAACACTCTTGAAAGTAGTGTCGCAGCTTCCGGGATGCCATAAATACGCGTACGCTATCTTTTGATAATGCGGGTACCGTGATTTGCATGGAGTAAGGACAGTGGACACATAGTAAACCGGCTTTTGAAGGGGGAATTTGTGTCCGTCCACTTCTCGCTCGACGACGAGCACTGCGCTTACTACTTGATGA
>NW_024114526.1:0-37647 GCF_003073215.2 Triticum urartu | reverse complement strand
AAGAGATCAAGGTGTCAAGCCAGTGACGATGGAGATCATGAGGTGCTTTGGAGATGGAGATCAAAGGCACGAGATGATGGCCATATCATGTCACATATTTTGATTGCATGTGATGTTTATCTTTTATGCATCTATTTTGCTTAGTACGGCGGTAGAATTATAAGATGATCCCTCGCTAAATTTCAAGGTATAAGTGTTCTCCCTGAGTATGCACCGCTGTGACAGTTCGTCATGTTGAGACACCACGTGATGATCGGGTGTGATAAGCTCTACGTTCACATACAACGGGTGCAAGACAGTTTTGCACACGCGGAATATTCGGGTTAAACTTGACGAGCCTAGCATGTAAAGACATGGCCTCGGAACATTGGAGACCGAAAGGTCGAACGTGAATCATATAGTAGATATGATCAACATAGAGATGTTCACCATTGAAAACTACTCCATCTCACATGATGATCGGACATGGTTTAGTTGATATGGATCGCGTGATCATTTAGATGACTCGAGGGATGTCTATCCAGCTGGGAGTTCTTAAGTAATATGATTAATTGAACTTAATTTATCATGAACTTAGTCCAGATAGTATTTGCAAATTATGTTGTAGATCAATAGCTCGCGATGTAGCTCCCCGTTTATTTTTGATATGTTCCTAAAGAAAAATAAGTTGAAAGATGATAGTAGCAATAATGCGGACTGGGTCCGTGATCTGAGGAATATCCTCATTGCTGCACAGAAGAATTATGTCCTTTATGCACCGCTAGGTGACAGACCTATTGCAAGAGCAGATGCCAATGTTATGAACATTTGACAAGCTCGGTATGATGACTACTTGATAGTTTAGTGCACCATGCTTTACGGCTTAGAATCGGGACTTCAAAAACGTTTTGAACGCCATGGAGCATATGAGATGTTCCAAGAGTTGAAATTGGTATTTCACACTCATGCCCGTGTTAAGAGGTATGATACCTCTGATAAGTACTTTGCCTACAAGATGGAGGAGAATAGCTCAGCTAGTGAGCATGTGCTCAGAATGTCTGGGTACTACAATCGCTTGAATCAAGTGGGAGTTAATCTTCCAGATAAGATAGTGATTGACAAAGTTCTCTAGTCACTATCACCAAGTTACTAGAATTTCATGATGAACTATAATATGCAAGGGATAACGAAAAACGATTTCCGAGCTCTTCGCTATGCTAAAATCGGCGAAGGTGGAAATCAAGAAAGAGCATCAAGTGTTGATGGTTAACAACCACTAGTTTCAGGAAAAAGGGCAAAGGGAAAGAAAGGGAACTTCAAGAAGAATGGCAAGCAAGTTGCCACTTCGGAAAGAAGCCCAAAGCTAGACCCAAGCCTGAGACTGAGTGCTTTTACTGCAAAGGGACTGGTCACTGGAAGCGGGACTACCCCAAAAACTTGGCAGATAAGAAGGATGGCAAAGTGAACAAAGGTATATTTGATATACATGTTATTGATGTGTACTTTACTAGTGTTCATAGTAGCCCCTGGTTATTTGATACCGGTTTAGTTGCCAAGATTTGTAACTCGAAACAGGAGTTACAAAATGAACAGATACTAGTTAAGGGCAAGGTAACGATGTGTGTTGGAAGTGATTCCAAGGTTGATAAGATCAACATCGCGTACTCCCTTCTACCTTCGGGATTAGTGTTGAACCTAAATAAGTGTTATTTGGTGTATGATACGTCCATTTTGCATCATTCTTTTATATCGATATTTATTGCATTATGGGCTGTTATCACACATTATGTCACAATACTTATGCCTATTCTCTCTTATTTTACAAGGTTTACATAAAGAGGGAGAATGCTGGCAGCTGGGATTCTAGGCTGGAAAAGGAGGAAATATTATAGACCTATTCTACACAGCTCCAAAAGTCCTGAAACTTCACGGAAGTCATTTTCAGAAATATAAAAAATACTGAGCGCAAGAAGTTCCAGAGGGGGCCACACCCTGGCCCACGAGGGTGGGGGGCGCCCTACCCCCTGGGCGCGCCCCCTGCCTCGTGGGCCCCCTGGTGGCCCTCCGATGCCCATCTTCTGCTATATGGAGTCTTTCGATGAGAAAAAATCATAAGCAAGCTTTCGGGACGAGACTCCGCCGCCACGAGGCGGAACCTTGGCGGAACCAATCTAGGGCTCTCGGCGGAGCTGTTCTGCCGGGGAAACTTCCCTCCGGGAGGGGGAAATCATCGCCATCGTCATCACCAACGATCCTCTCATCGGGAGGGGGTCAATCTCCATCAACATCTTCACCAGCACCATCTCCTCTCAAACCCTAGTTCATCTCTTGTATCCAATTCTTGTCTCCAAGTCTGGGATTGGTACCTGTGGGTTGCTAGTAGTGTTGATTACTCCTTGTAGTTGATGCTAGTTGGTTTATTTGGTGGAAGATCATATGTTCAGATCCTATATGCATATTAATACCCCTCTGATTATGAACATGAATATGCTTTGTGAGTAGTTACGTTTGTTCCTGAGGACATGGGAGAAGTCTTGCTATTAGTAGTCATGTGAATTTGGTATTCGTTCGATATTTTGATGAGATGTATGTTGTCTCTCCTCTAGTGGTGTTATGTGAACGTCAACTACATGACACTTCACCATTATTTGGGCCTAGAGGAAGGCATTGGGAAGTAATAAGTAGATGATGGGTTGCTAGAGTGACAGAAGCTTAAACCCTAGTTTATGCGTTGCTTCGTAAGGGGCTGATTTGGATCCATATGTTTCATGCTATGGTTAGGTTTACCTTAATACTTTTGTTGTAGTTGCGGATGCTTGCAATAGAGGTTAATCATAAGTGGGATGCTTGTCCAAGTAAGGACAGCACCCAAGCACCGGTCCACCCACATATCAGATTATCAAAGTACCGAACGCGAATCATATGATCGTGATGAAACCTAGCTTGACGATAATTCCCATGTGTCCTCGGGAGCGCTTTTCTCTATATAAGAATTTGTCAGCTTGTCCTTTGCTACAAAAAGGATTGGGCCACCTTGCTGCACTTTATTTACTTTTGTTACTTGTTGCTCGTTACAAATTATCTTATCACAAAACTATCTATTACCTATAATTTCAGTGCTTGCAGAGAATACCTTGCTGAAAACCGCTTATCATTTCCTTCTGCTCCTCGTTGGGTTCGACACTCTTACTTATCGAAAGGACTACGATAGATCCCCTATACTTGTGGGTCATCAAGACTCTTTTCTGGCGCCGTTGCCGGGGAGTGAAGCGCCTTTGGTAGGTGGAATTTGGTAAGGAAAAATTTATATAGTGTGCTGAAATTTACTGTCACTTGTTACTATGGAAAGTAATCCTCTGAGGGGCTTGTTCGGGGTATCTTCACCTCGACCAGTAGAGCAAAGAGTTGCTCCTCAACCTACTCAAACCTACTGAAAATGAAAATGTCTACTTTGAAATTCCTTCGGGTATGATAGAAAAACTGCTAGCTAATCCTTTTGCAGGAGATGGAACATTACATCCTGATGAGCACCTAATATATGTGGATGAAGTTTGTGGATTATTTAAGCTTGCAGGTATGCCCGATGATGTTATCAAGAAGAAGGTCTTCCCTTTATCTTTGGAGGGAGATGCATTGACATGGTATAGGCTATGTGATGATATGGGATCATGGAACTACAAATGATTGAAATTGGAATTTCATCAGAAGTTTTATCCTATGCATCTTGTTCATCGTGATCGTAATTATATATATATATATATATATATAATTTTTGGCCTTGCGAAGGAGAAAGCATCGCTCAAGCTTGGGGGAGGCTTCATGCCCCAATCATGAGCTCTGAAGAGAAATGATTATCCAAAAAATTTATGCTCGGCTTTCTGATAACAATCGCACCATGCTCGATACTTCTTGTGCTGGCTCTTTTATGATGAAGACTATTGAATTCAAATGGGATTTATTGGAAAGAATTAGAAAACTCTGAAGATTGGGATCTCGACGAAGGTAAGGAGTCAGGTATGACACCTAAGTTTGATTGTGTTAAATCTTTTATGGATACCGATGTTTTCCGTAAATTTAGCACTAAATATGGACTTGACTCTGAGATAGTAGCTTCTTTCTGTGAATCTTTTGCTACTCATGTTGATCTCCCTAAGGAGAAGTGGTTTAAATATAATCCTCTCATTGAAGTAAAAGTAGTTGCACCTATTAAAGTTGAAGAAAAGACTAATCTTATAATGATCCTATTGTTCCTACTGCTTATATTGAGAAACCACCTTTTCCTGTTAGGATAAAAGATCATGCTAAAGGCTTCAACTGTGGTTCGTAAAAGCAATATTAGAACCTATACACCTCCTGAGCAAGTTAAAGTTGAACCTAATATTGCTATTGTTAAGGATCTCTTGGCTGATAATATTGATGGGCATGTTATTTATTTCTGTGATGAAACTGCTAGAATTGCTAAACCTTGTGCTAAAGATAAACATAGACCTGTGGTAGGCATGCCTGTTATTTCTGTTAAAATAGGAGATCATTGTTATCATGGCTTGTGTGATATGGGTGCTAGTGCTAGTGCAATACTATTGACTTATATAGAGAAATTATGGATGATATTGCACCTGCTGAGTTAGAAGATATTGATGTCACAATTAAACTTGCCAATAGAGATACTATTTCACCAATGGGAATTGTTAGAGATGTTGAAGTCTTGTGTGGGAAAACTAAATATCCTGCTGATTTTCTTGTTCTTGGTTCCCCACAAGATAGCTTTTGTCCCATTATATTTGGTAGACCCTTCTTAAACACTGTTAATGCTAGGATAGACTAAAAAGGATGTTATTACTATTGGTTTAGGTGATATGTCTCATGAGTTCAACTTTTCTAAATTTCGTAGACAACACCGTGAAGAAGAATTGCCTAGTAAAGATGAAATTATTGGTCTTGCTTCTATTGTCGTACCTCCTAGTGATCCTTTAGAACAATATTTGCTAGACCATGAAAATGATATGTATATGAATGAAAGAAGGGAAATAGATGAAGTGTTCTTTAAACAGGGACCTATTCTGAAACACAACTTGCCTGTTGAAATCTTAGGGGATCCTCCTCCACCCAAGGGTGATCCCGTGTTTGAGCTTAAACCATTGCCTGATACTCTTAAATATGCTTATCTTGATGAAAAGAAGATATATCCTGTTATTATTAGTGCTAACCTTTCAGAGAAGGAGGAAGAAAATTATTGAAAACTCTGAAGAAGCACCGTGCTGCTATTGGATATACTCTTGATGATCTTAAGGGCATTAGTCCCACTCTATGTCAACACAAAATAAATTTGGAAAAAGATGCCAAACCAGTTATTGATCACCAACGACGGCTGAATCCTAAGATGAAAGAAGTGGTAAGAAAAGAAATACTAAAGCTCCTTGAGGCAGGTATATATTATTCATCCCGTTGTTGATAGTCAGTGGGTAAGTCCTGTCCATTGTGTCCCTAAGAAGGGAGGTATTACTGTCGTTCCTAATGATAAAGATGAATTGATTCCACAAAGAATTATTACAGGTTATAGGATGGTAATTGATTTCCGCAAATTAAATAAGGCTACTAAAAAAGATCATTACCCCTTACCTTTTATTGATCAAATGCTAGAAAGATTATCCAAACATACACATTTTTGCTTTCTAGATGGTTATTCTGGTTTCTCTCAAATACTGTGTCAGCTGATGATCAATCTAAGACCACTTTTACTTGCCCTTTCGGTACTTTTGCTTATAGACGTATGCCTTTTGGTTTATGTAATGCACCTGCTACCTTTCAAAGATGCATGATGGCTATATTTTCTGATTTTTGTGAAAAGATATGTGAGGTATTCATGGATGATTTCTCCGTTTATGGATCCTCTTTTGATGATTGCTTAGCAACCTTGATCGAGTTTTGCAGAGATGTGAAGAAACTAACCTTGTCTTGAATTGGGAGAAATGCCACTTTATGGTTAATGAAGGTATTGTCTTGGGGCACAAAATTTCTGAAAGAGGCATTGAAGTTGATAAGCTAAAGTTGATGCTATTGAAAAGATGTTGTGTCCCAAGGACATCAAAGGTATAAGAAGTTTCCTTGGTCATGCCAGTTTTTATAGGAGGTTCATTAAGGACTTCTCAAAAATTTCTCGGCCTCTGACTAATTTATTACAAAAAGATATACCATTCATCTTTGATGATGATTGTGTAGAAGCCTTTGAAATACTTAAGAAAGCAATCTCTGCACCTATTGTTTCAGCCACCTGATTGGAATTTACCTTTTGAAATTATGTGTGATGCTAGTGATTATGCTGTAGGTGCTGTTCTAGGGCAAAGAGTTGATAAGAAATTAAATGTTATTCAATTGCAAGTAAAACTCTAGACAATGCTCTCAGAGAAATTATGCCACTACTGAAAAAGAATTTTTAGCAGTTGTATTTGCTTGTGATAAGTTCAGACCTTATATTGTGATTCTAAAGTAACTATTCACACTGATCATGCTGCTATTAAATATCTTATGGAAAAGAAAGATGCTAAACCTAGACTTATTAGATGGGTTCTCTTGCTACAAGAATTTGATTTGCATATTATTGATAAAAAGGGAGTTGAGAACCCCGTTGCAGACAACTTGTCTAGGTTAGAAAATGTTCTTGATGACCCACTACCTATTGATGATAGCTTTCCTGATGAACAATTAAATGTCATAAATGCTTCTCACACTGCTCCATGGTATGCTGATTATGCTAATTACATTGTTGCTAAGTTTATACCACCTAGTTTCACATACCAGCAAAAGAAAAAAGTTTTTCTATGATTTAAGACATTACTTTTGGGATGACCCACATCTTTATAAAGGAGTAGATGGTGTCATTAGACTTTATGTACCTGAGCATGAACATGAACAGATCCTATTCAAGTGTCACTCCAAAGCTTATGGAGGACACCACGCTGGAGATAGAACTGCACATAAGGTATTGCAATCCGGTTTTTATTGGCCTACTCTCTTCAAGGATGCCCGTAAGTTTGTCTTATCTTGTGATGAATGTCAAAGAATTGGTAATATTAGTAGACGTCAAGAAATGCCTATGAATTATTCACTTGTTATTGAATCGTTTGATGTTTGGGGCTTTGATTATATGGGACCTTTTCCTGCCTCTAATGGATATACACATATTTTAGTTGCTGTTGATTACGTTACTAAGTGGGTAGAAGCTATTATTTTGTTGAGCTTTCATACACTTATAGCTCTAGTGCATCTGTTGCATGGAAATCCCTACTCACTCACATTGATATCTATTGATGGGCATCTCCAAAGCCCGTTGATACGCCTAGTTGATGTGAGACTATCTTCTCCTTTTTGTCTTCTCCACAACCACCATTCTATTCCACCTATAGTGCTATGTCCATGGCTCATGCTCATGTATTGCGTGAAGATTGAAAAAGTTTGAGAGCATCAAAATTATGAAACAATTGCTTGGCTTGTCATCGGGATTGTGCATGATTTAAATATTTTGTGGTGAAGATAGAGCATAGCCAGACTATATGATTTTGTAGGGATAACTTTCTTTGGCCATGTTATTTTGAAGAGACATAATTGCTTAGTTAGTATGCTTGAAGTATTATTATTTTTATGTCAATATTAAACTTTGTCTTGAATCTTATGGATCTGAATATTCTTGCCAATAATGAAGAGAATTACTTAGAGAAATATGTTAGGTAGCATTCCACATTAATAATTCTGTTTTATCATTTACCTACTCGAGGACGAGCATGAATTAAGCTTGGGGATGCTGATACGTCTCCAACGTATCTATAATTTTTGATTGTTCCATGCTATTATATTATCAACCTTGGATGTTTTATATGCATTTATATGCTATTTTATATGATTTTTGGGACTAACCTATTAACCCAGAGCCCAGTGCCAGTTTCTGTTTTTCCTTGTTTTAGAGTATCGTAGAAAAGGAAAAATCAAACGGAGTCCAATTGACCTGAAACTTCACGGAACTTATTTTTGGATCAGAAGAAGCCCGGGAGACTTGGAGTCCACGTAAGGGAAGCTTCGAGGAGGCCACGAGGTAGGGGGGCGCGCCCACCCCCTTGGGCGCGCCCTCCACCCTCGTGGGCCCCTCGTGGCTCCCCTGACGTACTTCTTTCACCTATATATCTCCATATACCCTAAAAACATCCGAGAGCACAATAGATCGGGAGTTCCGCCGCCAGAAGCCGCCGTAGCCACCAAAAACCAATCTAGACCCGTTCCGGCACCCTACCGGAGGGGGGGGGGAATCCCTCTCCGGTGGCCATCTTCATCATCCCGGTGCTCTCCATGACGAGGAGGGAGTAGTTCTCCCTCGGGGCTGAGGGTATGTGTAGGATCGAAAGTATGTCTAGAGGGGGGGTGATTAGACTACTTGACCAAATAAAAACTTAACCTTTTCCCAATTTTAGTTCTTGGCAGATTTTAGCTATTTAGGACAAGTCAAGCAATCATCACACAATTCAAGCAAGCATGCAAAGAGTATATTGGCAGCGGAAAGTAAAGCATGCAACTTGCAAGAATGTAAAGGGAAGGGTTTGGAGAATTCAAACGCAATTGGAGACACGGATGTTTTTCCCGTGGTTCGGATAGGTGGTGCTATCCTACATCCACGTTGATGGAGACTTCAACCCACGAAGGGTAACGGTTGCGCGAGTCCACGGAGGGCTCCACCCACGAAGGGTAAGTTTGCGCGAGTCCACGGAGGGCTCCACCCACGAAGGGTCCACGAAGAAGCAACCACCACAAAGGGTCCACGAAGAAGCAACCTTGTCTATCCCACCATGGCCATCGCCCACGAAGGACTTGCCTCACTAGCGGTAGATCTTCACGAAGTAGGCGATCTCCTTGCCCTTACAAACTCCTTGGTTCAACTCCACAATCTTGTCGGAGGCTCCCAAGTAACACCTAGCCAATCTAGGAGACACCACTCTCCAAGAAGTAACAAATGGTGTGTAGGTAATGAACTCCTTGCTCTTGTGCTTCAAATGATAGTCTCCCCAACACTCAACTCTCTCTCATAGGATTTGGATTTGGTGGAAAGAAGATTTGAGTGGAAAGCAACTTGGGAAGGCTAGAGATCAAGATTCATATGGTAGGAATGGAATATCTTGGTCTCAACACATGAGTAGGTGGTTCTCTCTCAGAACATATGAGTTGGAATGGTGTATGTGTTCTGATGGCTCTCTCTTCGAATGAATAGGAGGTGGAGGGGTATATATAGCCTCCACACAAAATCCAACCGTTACACACAGTTTTTCCAATCTCGGTGGGACCGAATCAACAAACTCGGTCCGAAAATGAACCGAAAATGATCTCGGTCGGACCGAAAATGTAAACCTAGTGACCGTTAGAGATTTTCGGTGGGACTGACATGCAACTCGGTAGGACCGATATGGTTAGGGTTTGGGCATAACGTAATCTCGGTGAGACCGATTACACAAACTCGGTGAGACCGAATTTGGTAATTAGCTAACCAGAGAGTTGGTCAGGCAAACTCGGTGGGACCGATTTGCTTCTTTCGGTGAGACCGAAAGGTATACAAAAAGGGAACACTGAATTTACATTGCCAATCTCGGTGGACCGATCCGCTCTTTCGGTGAGAACCGAAAAGTTACGAAAGGAAACAGAGAGTTTTGCATCCCCATCTCGGTGAGACGAGATCCCTATCGGTAGAACCGAATTGGCTAGGGGTTTGGCAGTGGCTTATGACAAGTGAACTCCGGTGGCGCCGGATAGAAAAGAATCGGTAGGACCGAGTTTGGCTTAGGGTTTAGGTCATATGTGGATATGGGAAAGTAGTTGAGGGTTTTGGAGCATATCACTAAGCACATGAAGCAAGAGGCTCATTAAGCAACACCTCATCCCTCCTTGATAGTATTGGCTTTTCCTAAAGACTCAATGTGATCTTGGATCACTAAAATATAAAATGAAGAGTCTTGAGCTTTTGAGCTTGAGCCAATCCTTTGTCCTTAGCATTTTGAGGGTTCCACTTTCACATCCATGCCATGCCAATCATTGAGCTTTCCTGAAATAGTCATCTTGGAATAGCATTAGCTCAATGAGCTATATGTTGTTATGAATTACCAAAACCACCTAGGGATAGTTGCACTTTCAATCTCCCCCTTTTTGGTAATTGATGACAACATATAGATCAAAGCTTCGACAAATGATAATAAGCATGAAATATATTGTCGCTTTGAGAAGTATGTGATAAGTAAGAGCTCCCCCTAAATTTGTGCATATTAAAATTTGCTTTGGACTGCAAATGTACAAAGAGTTAGAGTCATGGGTTACTCTTCCATGTCACATACATCTTGGTGGAGCGCTTAAAATGATAAGAATGAAATACATGCACTCATCACCAAGAATAGTGAATGATCACATAAGATAGATAAGATAATAGCATTAAGCAAACATTAAGTGTAGCTTATGATCAAACACATGATCATCAATGTCTCACGAGCATAGTATCTCAAGCACTCAAAAGCAAACAAAGTTCGAAAAACCACCAAATAAAGCAAGAGAGAAAAAAGCAACACTCTCTCTCTCGAAGCCTATGATCTATACATTTTTCTCCCCCTTTGGCAACAAGTTACCAAAAAGTTCCTAGAAAATGCATAGTGCTAGATCGACGCTCAAGCTTGATCTTCAGGTGGTGGTGGAGTCGGAGCACTCCAAGGACGAAGCCTTCTGTAGACGTGGTCAGAGTCGAGGCTGAAGTGGACGCTGGAGCTGGTGGAACTGAGGCTGTAGCTGGTGCAGACGTGGTGGCTCTGGGTCAGCAACTGGCACTGCAGACGACCTCGGACCTCGTGGCACTCTGGCAAAGGCATCAGTTGTAGTCTTGCCTCTCCTCTCCTGCATGTCATCCTGAAGTTGTTCCACTGCAGACTGAATCTCTGTTACTTTGACATCCAAGTCATAGAACTTTTGTTCCATGATCCTCTCTAAGCTCTGCTGATTCTGAGTGAGGGTGGCCAGTCCTTGCTCAATCCTCAGTGTGGATGCAATCAAGTAACCAAGCTGCTCTTGTTTGGTTTTCAAGAAATACTCAGATGCCTCCTCTTGAGTTGGCATCTTGGCAGCTTTCTCCTTCCTTGCCTTCTCCTTCTTTGCTTGTGCTTGTGCAGATGATGGTTCATTCTCATTCATCACAACTTGATTGTCCTCAAAATCTGGATGATGGGCAGGTGTTCCTTGTCCAATAAGTATATGCCTGTGCCCATCTTGGTGTTAAACTCCTGAATCTGAGGGGCATAACCACAGCTCCTCTTCTGATCTGCTCAGTCCTCTTGATAAGTCTCTACTGATGAGGCTCATGACCTTGAATTTCTGAGGCACATCAATATATGAAGCAAATTGATTGCATGGCCTCTGATCATCTTGTGATCACCTGACTTGGGCAACAGAGTGTGCCTCAGTAATCCAATTGAATGGTTGGCAGCCCTGACAGAAGATAGTGTACTGAGCCAAACTTGAAAGTGTCAAGTGCTTCATTTGGAATTTCTTGTACATGTTGACATTAGAGTTATGATCCATCTTCTTCTTGGCGTAGATATCCAAGTCATCCTCATGCTCTTCTGGGGCATTGATCAGCTGAGCCCATTCAGCAACTGTAGATTGGTACCTCGTACCTTCAGACATCCAAGTTATCTTTCCATCTGGGTAGAAATGTGCTATGGAGTAGAATTGCATAATGAGTTCCTCGTTCCACTTTGTGAGCTTCTGCCCAACAAAGTCTGCTACTCCACAAGCATTGAAGCTGTCAATCACACCAGGATAGTGTTCCTCATTTTCCTTCATGTAGGTCCAGTCGACCCATCTCATGTCACAAACTATGGGCTTCTTATCAAGCAGCACTGTCTCATAGAAGTCCTGCTGTTCCTTGGTGTGAAACCTGTAGTCCACAGCAGTTCTTCTCCTTGAAGCATACGGGTTTGCTTCTCTCCACTTCCTAAGCCCTGAGTCTCTCCTGAGCTTCATGTCCTCAGCCATAGGATGAGCATCACTATGGTCTGGGATCTTGGGCTTGAGCTTTCTAAACTTGACCTTCATTATTCTTCAGCAAGTCAGGCACTAGGGCCTTGTTCTTTCTCAGTTGCAGGTATGCTCCTTGTATTCCTCTCTTTGGAGCTCGCTTGGCCTTGAAGCAGCTGCCCCTGTTCTTATGGCATCACCCATCAGCTTGGGTGCCTTAGGTGCTGGTGCAGCAACCTCTTCTTCTTCCTCTTCTTCCATGATGGAAGCCTTTCCAAGCACTCTGGATACGGTCTTCTTGACCCTTTACTTCCTTTTCTTTCCTTCAGCAGCAACTGGCTCTATGGTTGCAGGCTTTTCAGGAATCTGAGTTGAGGCTCTGGCCTTTGGCATAGGCTGCCTACCTGCTGGCCTTTTGATTTTCAATCCTGGCTTTGTGCCTTGAGCTGAGCCATGTTCCTTCTCAAGCACTACTCTCTTTGACGTTGCTTCCTCTTCTGCCACATAGTCCTCATCCTCTGATTCTGAGGTTCTCTTCTTCCTTTGTCTTGTGGCAGCTTTTGGCAGATTGCTAGGGGTGCTCCTGCTGCCTTCATCTGAAGAACTTGAGGGACTAGTGCCCTCACTCATCTGCACTTGCTGCTCTGACAAGTTCTGGCTATCACTTTGGTCTGACATGATGCAAACTCTGACTGCTGACCCTGTGAATAGGTTATAGATGAGATAGAGTGGATAAGCATCACAAAATGCAGAGATTTTGCAAAAGAATGATCCAAAAACTTAGTTTTAGTTTCCCACTGAAATCATCTCGGATCTACCGATTTTCAAACTCGGTGATACCGAAGCAGTTTTGGAACCTAAACTAGTGAACTCGGTTGGACCGAGTCACAGTTCGGTGGCACCGAGACTGCTAGGGTTTCACAGAGTTCCAAATCGGTCACACCGATAAGTAATTCTCGGTCAGACCGAGTCTCACTTGTGCAATGGCATAAGCCAAATCGGTGGGACC
The DNA here is from genome assembly GCF_003073215.2 of Triticum urartu. Lineage (NCBI taxonomy): Eukaryota > Viridiplantae > Streptophyta > Magnoliopsida > Poales > Poaceae > Triticum > Triticum urartu. Next base: position 24,632 of record NW_024114526.1, on the reverse strand, counting down.
GAGTTTTTCAACTCGGTGGGTCCGAGATGGTTTCGGCGGAAACCTAACCCTAAAATTTTCGAATCAACCTAATCTACGAGCGCATTGACTGGATAGGAGTGTTTCAATCGTGGCAAGAATCATTAAGAACACACTATGCTAGGAATCGGACGGGGAATAGCACTGTGATCGAGTCCATACCCTAGTTCGGCGGAGACTTGCTACGGCGGCAACGGCAGGGTTGAATTCCGTTGACGGCGATGGAGACCAGCGACTGGAGGCTGCTGGCGGCGAGGAGACAATCCGGAGACCAAGTTGGCAGAGCAGGCTATCACGCGGGCGAAGGGGTTCGGAGAAATTTCCAAATTTTTGCCCGTGACTATATATAGCCCGACCCTGTCGGTGTGACCGAGTGGAACAACTCGGTGGCATCGAGATTCATAACTGCGCGCAGTTACTGAAACTCGGTATGACCGAAAGGTTCAAATCGTTTGCACCAAGATCGAAAACCTAGATCAACTTAATGATCTCGGTAGGACCAAAGTGGAGTATCAGTCAGACCGAGAATCATAAAGAGGTTTTGGAAGTTTAAGTCTATGACAAATCGGGGACTCCGAGCGCTCCTCACACAGAGTGGTTCGAATCTGACTTGATCAAATTTTGTGATGTAGCATGAATAGAGTTTGAGACGAGAAAAGCATAGATAGCTAGAGGAGGTTCTTAGGCATTCTTGTCCATCCACTTGGCAAAAGGAAATAAAACCGAACCATCAAAAACAACAAGTGGATGTCCTCGAATGAGTAAAATATGTGACCAGCATTGCTCACACAATAAGATGACAAATGAAATATGTGGCAAGGCATGCACAACCAATTCTAGCATCTATCAAGCAATTTGCGATGACAAGGTCATCTATATATGAGTATATTGACTTAGGAGTCAAGTGAGAACACTTGATCATAGGTCATACTCATTCGTTTAAGCTCAAGTGGGGTTACCACTTTTACATAAAGCATTGTTTTGTTCACATCTTTAGAGTTGCTTTAGCTCAAGTCTTAGAGTAAAGCTCCCCCTAGATGTGATATCCCCCCTAAGAGGGATGAACTAACTTGGTTTTGTCGATGATGAACTTCATGTAGATGTTGAAGATGTGGATGCTCAATGTTGATGTAGATCACTTGGAGCTATCCATTTGAGTGAATTGCACTTTCAATACCTACATGGGTTAGTCCCACAAGGAACAAACAAGGATATCCATAGACATAGAGTGATGCACACACAAGATGATGTCCATGAAAACTTTTAGGTTACCTTGTCCCTGTCTTACCAACAAGAGGGTTTGTGACTCCTTGAACTAGTGCAAGATGTGGAAGTTGATTGCACTTGTTCTTTCCAAAATGATAAGAGTGAAGTATGTTGGCGGAGTCACCCTCAAGAACTCTCTAGTTCTTCTTCTTTTGGATCCACACCATCTTGATGGGAATCCTTGGAGTTGTAGTCATACTTGATGAAGTGGAACTTGAAGTAGTCTTGGGAATCCACTTGACTAAGGTCTTAGGAGCTTCTTCAAATGGATCAATTTCCTCTTGAAGCTTGTCCTTGCCTTTTTGCTTGTAGTCTTGTGGTGGAAGATCATCTTGAGCTTGTGTCCCCTTGAAAGAAGTATCATACTTCTCTTGTTGAGGAACAAACTTTGTCTTGGGGTATTGATCTTCTTCCCACTCAACTCCATTGGCATTGAACTTTCGTTCAAAACCAACACCTTGATTCTTCCGGTGCATTCCTTGCTTACGCACAATTTCCTCAAATTGCTTACTCCCGGCAAGGCTTTTGTACACTCCTTTCTCTATAATTCCCTTCAATAAGCTATTTTCTTGCTCAAGTGTAACTTGGCTAAGAGAATCATTAGTGGAATCAAGAGAACTACTAGAAGCAACAATATTGGATTTAGCATGATCATTGTTATTGCTAGAGGAAGAATCTTTCTTGTTACTAGACTTGACTTGAGGCATGTAAGTGGATAAGAGTAAACGCTTGGCAATGTAAGAAGAACTTTTCTTGCGGAGATCATCATTGATTGCTTTTAAGAACTCATGCTCTTGCTCAAGATTGAGCTTTTCAAAGCGTAATTTCTCATGAGCTACTTAAAAGTTCGATGATCCTCGAAGATGGTTTCATGAGCTAACTTAAGAGTGTTTAGTTCTTTAGTTAGGGCCTCAATCTTCTCCTTATCATTGTCATTCGTTTTATCTTGATTAGCATGTTTAATTGACATTTCATCATAGTATTCATCACTAGAGTTGTCAACAAGCAAATCATCACCTAACAAGTCATCTTCATCACTATTGAAATCAACATACTCGGGGTGTGTTACCTTAGGACCTTTGGGCCATGAAGCATCTTCCAATTCCTTCATTTGGTGAGTCAAATATGTCGTAGGAGTTGGTTGACACAAGTGCTAGACCGCAACACCTTTCATCTTGAGTATCTTCGGAGTCGGAGTGATAACTTCTCTCGGAGTGGCTGTCGGAGTCGGAGCCGGATACCCATTCACCAACATGAGCTTGGTGTCTTCGTCTTGTGTAGCTCCTTGATGATTTTTCCTTCCTTTCCGAATCCTTGCTTCTCCATGAGTATCTTCGTTCATAACGATCATCTCTACTCCTTCTCTCTCTTGGTGGTGATCCTTTGCTTCTTCTTTTTGGAGAATCTTCTCTTCTCTTGTAGGGAGCCGTACACTCATTGGAATAGTGTCCGGGTCTTCCACAACTATAGCAGTTTCGCTCTCGACTAGAAGATCTTTTGTCATTGTAGGACCTTGACTTGGAGCTTCTATCTTTGCTTCTACTCTTGTAGAACTTGTTGAAGTTCTTCACCATTAAGCTCAATTCTTCATTGAAGTCTTGTTTCTCACTTGATGATGTAGGGGCTTCACATGAGGCTTTATAGGCACCACTTGATTTGTTGTGAAGTTCCTCTTTATCCTTAAGTGACATCTCATGAGCAACAATTCTTCCAATCACCTCCGTTGGCTTGAGATCTTTGTAATTGGGCATCATTTGGATCAATGTGCACACGGTATCATATTTTCCATCCAAGGCTCTTAGAATCTTCTTGATGATGAATCTATCGGTCATCTCTTCACTTCCTAAGCCGGCAATCTCATTTGTGATGAGAGCAAGCCTAGAGTACATTTCAGCGACACCTTCACCATCCTTCATCTTGAACTTGTCAAGTTGGCTTTGAAGCACATCCAACTTGGATTCCTTGACGGAGTCGGTACCTTCGTGCATATCAATCAAAGTGTCCCAAATTTCCTTTGCATTCTCAAGACGGCTGATTTTGTTGAATTCTTCGGGGCACAATCCGTTGAAGAGAATATCACAAGCTTGAGCATTGTATTGCAACATCTTCAACTCATCCGCGGTAGCTTCACGGTTTGGTTCTCTTCCCATCAAAGAAGTCACCTTGCAAACCAACACACACAATAGCCCAAACGGCGGGGTTATGTCCAAGAATATGCATTTTCATTTTATGCTTCCAACTAGCAAAATTAGTACCATCAAAGTAAGGACCTCTACGGTGATAATTTCCCTCGCTAGACGCCATACTCTCCTAGGTTGTGAAACCAAGGCTATGACCACCAAAAGCTATGGAGATCAAAGCAAATGGAGACCAAAGCTCTGATACCACTTGTAGGATCGAAAGTATGTCTAGAGGGGGGTGATTAGACTACTTGACCAAATAAAAACTTAACCTTTTCCCAATTTTAGTTCTTGGCAGATTTTAGCTAATTTAGGACAAGTCAAGCAATCATCACATGATTCAAGCAAGCATGCAAAGAGTATATAGGCAGCGGAAAGTAAAGCATGCAACTTGCAAGAATGTAAAGGGAAGGGTTTGGAGAATTCAAACGCAATTGGAGACACGGATGTTTTTCCCGTGGTTCGGATAGGTGGTGCTATCCTACATCCACGTTGATGGAGACTTCAACCCACGAAGGGTAACGGTTGCGCGAGTCCACACAGGGCTCCACCCAAGGGTAACGGTTGCGCGAGTCCACACAGGGCTCCACCCACGAAGGGTCCACGAAGAAGCAACCACCCACAAAGGGTCCACGAAGAAGCAACCTTGTCTATCCCACCATGGCCATCGCCCACACAGGACTTGCCTCACTAGCGGTAGATCTTCACGAAGTAGGCGATCTCCTTGCCCTTACAAACTCCTTGGTTCAACTCCACAAACTTGTCGGAGGCTCCCAAGTGACACCTAGCCAATCTAGGAGACACCACTCTCCAAGAAGTAACAAATGGTGTGTAGGTAATGAACTCCTTGCTCTTGTGCTTCAAATGATAGTCTCCCCAACACTCAACTCTCTCTCATAGGATTTGGATTTGGAAAGAAGATTTGAGTGGAAAGCAACTTGGGGAAGGCTAGAGATCAAGATTCATATGGTAGGAATGGAATATTGTTGGTCTCAACACTGAGAGGAAGCGCCAGAGGTAAGATTACGTATTGTGGTCGTTCGTCTTCCAATACATATGTAGAGTTCGCTGAATATGCAGTGTGATATGTTTCCAGGTGTTGTGAGTATGTGATGTCCTCTTTCGGGCACGACGTGATGAAATCCGGATAGGAGAGGTTGGTGTGTGACGCAGGGTTAGTAATATTCAGCCGTCTTCCATAACAAGATCCCAGCCACATGGCTTTTATATTCCCCGTTAACAAGTTTTCCTCATAGAATAACAGGTGCCTCAGGTGTGAATGAAGTGCAAAGTGGAACGTTTATCACCTTCTTCAGGTCCGAGCAATCTCAAGGTGTGTCCTCGTCAATGGTGTCGCAGCCACCGTCTTGCTTCCACACAGAAGTGCGAGGATCAATAACTCGGATGCCGCGTGAGAACTCAACTAGGAGGCTGATCCGTTATGAAAAGATCTAGATGTAAACCTAGTGACACGTTAGAATTTCGCGTGGGACGTGGACAATGCAACTCGGTAGGATCCGATAATCTTTGAGGTTAGGTGTTGTCGAATAATCGTTAACACTCTCGGGTTGTTAGGACTGAATTGGCTCACTCTAAACCCCATCCTGATGCTGTGAGGACCGAAACTGTTACTGTTTTAAATTTCAATCGGAATCTTTATCACATGCTTCATAACGCGATGAGTAGACGGTTCTATACCTTGGCTCGGAGGGCGGTTGTTGGAGCGATTTGGCTGTGAGTGCTCTGGTGGGTGATGAGAGACCGATAGCGGTCTCGAGGAGCTGTCCTCCGCCGTGGAGTCCCTGGACGGAATGAACTTACAAAACAGGGGAGATACACCACGTGCGTGTTAGCCAGAATTGATGTGCACTGCATGATCCCTCTCCGTGCTGTGGAGCCCGATAGTCCGCTCTTTTTCTGGGTTTGTATTCCCAAACAACGCAACGCAAAGCGTGGAGAAAGTATTCTCATAGATAAAGGATAATAGCGAGGAGAGGAGTCAGTGTTGCACAATCCCAATCTACGCGCGGAATAGAGACAGTGAGTGAGCCCGATTACGATCAAATAAAAGTTGAGTCGTTCGGCAACATTAAAATCGATATACATCTATGAGCTTCAGGTATCCATGAAAAGTAGGACTAAGTGATACATAACATAGTGGATAACACAACTACGTCCTCTTACCATAGATAGCAGCCGCTCATGCCTGCGTACGTACAGTGAACGCACTCGTGCATTCATGGTGGAACGCGGCACCTCGCAAGTTATGGGTACTCTAGAAGCGCCGTCTACTGCTAGACTGTGGTTGCACAGTGAGTCTGCTTCGTGAACTCAGTGTCGCATGAAGCTTGAACGTGTTGGAGTTAGGTTCCGATTAGAGTCGCCATCTGGTGATGACTACACTTAAAGTCACCCAGTTGGTGAAGCACGATGTGATTGAGGGCTCGCGTATTCTGTACAAGTGCACCCATAACACTTCATGTTCAACGCTGTACACTTTTGGGTTGCAGACAAATATTATAAGTAAAATCAGTTGTGGGTTCTGAGGGTTCTGATCTTTAGTTTTGGTGTTCTCAATTATCGTACGTGCAAATAGTAGTGAGAGAAATCTTGGTGGGTTAAGGGGTCATTCTATAGAGCAATATACACAACATGACAACGGTGGTGCGTTGCAAGCGAGCCATGTAAGCAACACCGTGCCTCCCTCCTGTTTAATGAGCTTATTGTGGCGTGTTGCCTCAATTCGGACTTTCTCAAGTGTGTCATCTTGTGGTGAATGCCACTAAATGAAAATGTAGAGTCTTGAGATGTTCCATCCTTGCCTTACGCATTTTTATGGATGATCCAGACGTTCTCTCGATCCTATACCTACGCGTTAAGCTTTACAACATTTCTCGCAACAATGCCAATGTATACTAGACTAAAATTGAGAAGCTATTTTAGTACCTGCAACCAAGATATTAGTTAAACTACAATTACATTACTCGCGCAAATAAAATGCGACATTAGCCTCGCAGGAGATCACTGTGGTGCTATGTCACCAGTATATGTTGTATTCGATATATGGTTATGTCCCCAACTTCTCGAGAGCGGCATTAGAGTCGAAGATATGATCGTAGTGTGTCGCTGTTAGAATCTTTCTATGTCTGTCCTCTCTAGTCGGCTGCAAGAAGCGAAAGTACGTGTCACATACGTTGTATGAGTTTTTCCAAGCAACAGAGTGCCTACTGGAGTCCTATATGCATCAAAGCATCACTTCCTAGTGCATTCTAAGCGGATGTCTTGGAGTGAACTCCAGCACGCAACTGGTGTCAAGACACTTAGTGGAGATAGTGTGGCAGTCTGGACTGACTCACGCATCAGCGTTGACTCCATCAGTGTTTTAGGATGCACAAAGTACTTCAACTATCAGAGCAGGCGTTTGGCGGATTTGATTGGCACGTCCAAGTAGCGAGCCTACATCAATATCCAAGCGCTACCCAATCTAGACACCCGCCAGCAGACATTCTGAAGCGCTCTGGTACGATAGCGCTGAAAGCATCAAAGATTGGATTAGTTCTTCGTGGAACATCTCATGACGGGACCTGGGGTTCAGCGTTCAACAGAAGCGAGCCCCGTGGAGCGACGCGAGTTGCTGCAGGTCCATGCACCCACTGAGGTGACACTCTCTCTCTCTAGACTATATTTGTGTGAGTAATCACATTGATTATGGCCCAATTAGTACGGCCGTGGGAGAACGGCAATAACGCATAATCAAACAGCTTCGTGTTCATGTAAGGAGTTGGTCCTCTGCTCTCCGGTGATGTAGAGGAGATATGTGAAGAAGCACGTTTGGCGTAAGAAACATTGTTGCTGTCTTTATCTGTTAGAGATATGTGTTGATTTCAGTAGATTAGGTTGTAGGCAGTGGTTGTTTGCGTTGTTGAGTTGGCTTGAGATAACTGCTGTGCATATAACTCATGATGGAATGGAATTGTCCCAAGTTGGATGTGCATGTGGCGTGATATTCATAGAATGCGAGTAGACAGCTGTACATGCATTGTTAAGATATAGAACTCATTAGGTCGTATATATTTGAGTGGTGAGTCCTTTATACAACAGAGCACATTCCTTGCGAGTCCGTGCAAAATAGCAAGACTGAGTCAATTTCTTTCATAGAGACATTGTTGTGGCCGTCGTGCATTTGCAAAGTGTGTTATCCACCATGTGGAACTATGGATACGTTCCGTCCTCAATTCAGTGTTGTACTTAAGGCCCGTCTATTAATAGATCAACGTCCAGCCAAACGAGTAACTGATGAAAGTAGTGAAGTCAGTATATGGAAACACTAGGAGCAATATCTATATCCCCTGCTGCCCATAGAACTCTAGAAGTTGCTGCAGCGATAAGGAGTGTTCTGAGTACCAACACAACTTGACAAGCCGTTGTCTCTAAGATGGTGAGTAAGCCGCGCACACATCGTTGGTAGAGAAATTCCTAAGTCCGTTGTACTGATAGCTAGAGCTCCCGCAGCGTAAGGAGGTATGGACGCCTGTTATTGCTTATTTCTTTCATCCCATATCGAGACAACATGACTAATGACCAGTGGGCAGTAGCAGAAGTCTATGTTACTCTCAACATTGAAGAGAAGACGACCTTCCACATATCACATAAGTGTCAGCATCATTAATGAAGAGCGTGAAAAGTGAATGTTGACTTAGAATGTAGCTGTTGATTCCTTAAGTATAATGTTGGTAGCACTCAGCTCACTTACCGATGAGAACAAGACAGTGGAGATGAAAGTGCTACTGACTATATCGGCCGCACGGGTAAATACCGAAGTGGGTTTGTATTTTAGATAAATGCATTTGCTGGTGGCACATAGACATAAGAGACATCACCATCTGTGCAGATGAATTAGAAGATGGAGCATATGTGGAACTCACAGTAGTACTCATGGAGTGTTCTGTGTCGGAAAAGTGCGTTATAGTGTTCACGGTTTCTAATTAGTATTTCCACCGTGCCCATACAGAATTGATGTCAACTGAGCTAGTGTCAAGTAGTTAAGCATGCTAAGTTTACATGGGAAAGAAATCACAGAAGCTTATATCGTTCATACGCATAGGCATATAAAAATGATCCGTTTCTCGCGAAATAGATCGGGCTCCATGGTACTGCCATGAGAATGAAGATTCGTAGAGATACCCTTACACTGGTGGTTCAGACACAACAGAGATGAATACGTGTCGCTTCAATCGTCCGTCTATAAGTATGCATCCTCGTATCCTCTTCACGATGATGGCGTCTGTGATGTCTGTATGCTGCTATATCTCGCAGGACGTAGTGAAAGGGTGTAATTAGGAGCAAATCGGGTAGTGTTACCAGGTGTCGGGCACCATATACGTATTGCTAGGTGAGGTAAAACCTACTCCTGCTTTGTGGTGAATTGCCGTCGAGAGGAGATGAGTATGGAACGGGGTACAAGGGTCGAGATGCGAGTGACGTTCACGAGGGCCGTGCTCGTTAAGGAGAGTCTCTGCTATAATGGCTGGGATTGGATTCTGTCTCTAAGGTGGAGACTGGCTCTAGGTGATCTCAATAAAGTAGTTGGCCTCGTTGGTTGCATCGCTCCTCATGAGATAAACGCGCCTGGCAACGTAACGTGTGTCCCACGTATCACCACCAACGATGGCCCGTGTATTTGTGACGCGTGAACAGGACGGTCCACACCAATGTATCCTCGAAACGTAATACGCTCGGCGCGCCTTCGCCACCCGTAGGTGTGCCTTTTTCTGGATGTCCGGTGAGCGGCCGCCATCACGTGTTGGCAGAACTTCTCGAGTCAGATCCTAGATTCCGTGTCTGACGCCGACGGGAAAAAGCAGCGCTCCCCTGGTACGTTAGATAGCATACTGTAATGTCGACCGATAAAGCGTGTTTGTCGTCGAGTTCTCCTTCGGAGGAATGCGGCCTTTCTAATACTTCGCTCTGCTTTTCCACTCTTCTTGTAACCGTCTGTCCAAAGAGGAGAGAGTCACTTCCCTCCTGTAGGCGCCCAATCGTAGATGCACGGTCCGTCCGGCTTGCCTCTCCGTACGATGGTTCACCACGTAGTGCCACAAACTCCTAGCTAGCGGTCTTCGACGTGTAGGTCGAACCTAGAGATGGTCCGCCCCCTTGGGTGTAGGACGCAAAGACCATTGCGCGCGGGTGCTTCCCTCACAATCGTCTGATAGTCGTCACTCGTCGTCGCAGGTGGGGGACCCGTTCGCGTATGACGCGGGTCGTTCTACGCTCGTGAACGTTCTGGGCGCTGAGGCCCGCGGGAGGGGGTCTGTTGTGGCGAGCCCACGTCATCTTTCTTACCGCTAGGCTTAAGCACCTACAGCGGATTACGTATACGGGTCTATCCCTTACCATGGGTCCTTGTTAGAACCCTCTCGAAGATGCTACGCACCCGTACAAAGAGATCCCATGGTGCGCGGTCGGCTCTGACTAGTGTCGATGCTTAGAAACTGAAGTCACGAGGGTGAGGGCCAAAAGACGACTGCGGGCCTAAGCCTGACGTTCGCATGGCCTTGGCCTGTGACCAGCATGGCGGACTCGCGACCGAGATATGTTACGGCGCGTCACCAATTCACTCCCGTCAGAGCATGTTGTGACTCGGCAGGTCACAGCCCATTGCGTCTGGTACGTGAAGAGAGAGCCTATGTGTCAACTCGCAATCACCGACCTCCTCCCACCTCAATTTCCTCGTCTATACTCATGTCAGAAGGAGGAACGGCTCGGCCTTTGGAAGAGTACCCTCTTTCCAGTTCCCATATACATCATTTCAATGGAGGGCGTGAGGGAGCAGGGAGCCCCACGTGCGTAAGTCATCCTCTCGGTCGTGAGTTTGCGAGCTCAGGATATCCATTTTACCCAATAGCAGTGTGTCCAGATCAACTCATTAGGCTCCATGTCTTCTGGATAGAACATCCTACTCTGTGTTGAGGCCAAGATTATTCCACTCATATGATGCTCTAGCCTCAAGTTGCTTTCCACTCAAATCTTCCCAATCCAAATCCCTATGTGAGAGAGAGTTGAGTGTTGGGGAGACTATCATTTGAAGCACAAGAGCAAGGAGTTCATCATCAACACACCATTTGTTACTTCTTGGAGAGTGGTGTCTCCTAGATTGGCTAGGTGTCACTTGGGAGCCTCCGACAAGATTGTGGAGTTGAACCAAGGAGTTTGTAAGGGCAAGGAGATCGCCTACTTCGTGAAGATCTACCGCTAGTGAGGCAAGTCCTTCGTGGGCGACGGCCGTGATGGAATAGACAAGGTTGCTTCTTCGTGGACCCTTCGTGGGTGGAGCCCTCCGTGGACTCGCGCAACCGTTACCCTCCGTGGGTTGAGTCTCCATCAACGTGGATGTACGATAGCACCACCTATCGGAACCACGACAAAAACATTCGTGTCTCCAATTGCGTTTGAATTCTCCAAACCCTTCCCTTTACATTCTTGCAAGTTGCATGCTTTACTTTCCGCTGCATATACTCTTTTGCATGCTTGCTTGAATTGTGTGGAGATTGCTTGACTTGTGCTAAGATAGCTAAAATCTGCCAAGAACTAAAATTGGGAAAAGGCTAGATTTTTATTTGGTCAGGTAGTCTAATCACCCCCCTCTGGACATACTTTCGATCCTACACAATGGCAATGAGCCGCGGCAGACGGATGGACGGCTGGCGCCGGAGTAGGTTCGTCGGGCATGAATGCGGACGCTGCTTCAGTGACTTAACTGCAGGTGCGTTGGGTCACTGAAATGCAGGCCCAATGGGCATCTGGCCCGCATGTCAGGTGACACACCAACTGCACCTGCAGTTAAGTCCGGTGAATGTGGCATTGACGTTCTGGAGAGACAGTGACCGTTTCAGGCGGGAAGTGCGTGCTAGCGATGGAAGGGGTTTTGGTAGGCCAGGGCGGTCAGACTCTAGCGTGGTGGTAAAATTTTAACTCATGGTTGACGAGCCTTTGAAGTGTATGCGACACGTATTGACAACCAGGCGTCCATGCAACAGCGGTCTTGTCGCCAGCTAGCCTTCGACGACCACGACACCACACAACCATGCATAAATTACGAATAATGGATGAATCGATCAGACACACACTTATGTGCAGTGGCACTATGATCGGTCGCTCACGATAGTACATACTCCGTACCATAGTACCCTCTCTAGCTAGGCTGTTTTATATATTGTCGTTGTGATGGACGATATACATGAGCAAGGCGCCGAGTCCCGAGTATGACTGTTGGTGTTGAGCCAGGTGAATACATGCTCGGCGTTCACAGAGGCCTCCATCAAACGTCTAAACAGTAATGTCAGGCACCGCCGAGGCGCGCAGGTGACGGGCTCGCCGTTTGCGTTGCGCCATGAGCAGGACTTTGATTGAGAGGGCGACGTGCATGCATTAGCATGGTTTGACAGCGTGAGTGTGAGTGTCTGCATGCGTACATGCTACTTGCCTCTATGGACGGTGTGCGCTAATGTGTGCATCACGTATAATATAATGATCAAAGTGAGCTATCAACACAAGTTCGATGACCGCCAATGCATTTTACTCGGTAATAAATGACCAGGATTGAAGGGGAATCCAAATTTCCTTCATATTCTGTCCTTGAGCTCTTAACAAACCAATGCACTATACGGTTGTCCGGCCGCTCCACCCCAGAGCTCTCACCAAGCGTCGTTCATGCCACCACGCTGCACACTAACCAGTAAGGAAGCGATGGCATCCCGTCGTGCCGAGTTCATCGCCGCTCACGACCTCACATCTACTTGGGCGGAATTTGAAGCTGCCAAGGTCGAATGGGCGATAGAGCAAGAGGCGGCCAAAGCTGCACAGAGGCAGCGGAGAAGTCAGAAAGCACTCAAGAAAAGAGAGGCCCGCCGCCGCAAGAAAGAAGAGGACACACGCGGTGCTGCGGAGAGGTCGGCGGAGATCCAAGCATGGTGGGGTGTTGCCGTCAAAGCCGAGAAGGAGAACGATGACGTCTGGCCAGCATGTGTGATGACCCACAAGTATAGGGGATCTATCGTATTCCTTTCGATAAGTAAGAGTGTCGAACCCAACGAGGAGCAGAAGGAAATGATAAGCGGTTTTCAGCAAGGTATTCTCTGCAAGCACTGAAATTATCGGTAACAGATAGTTTTGTGATAAGGTAATTGGTAACGAGTAACAAGTAACAAAAGTAAATAAGGTGCAGCAAGATGGCCCAATACTTTTTGTAGCAAAGGACAAGCCTAGACAAACTCTTATATGAAGGAAAGCGCTCCTGAGGACACATGGCAATTATCGTCAAGCTAGTTTTCATCACGATCATATGATTCGGCGTTCGGTACTTTGATAATTTGATATGTGGGTGGACCGGTGCTTGGGTGTTGTCCTTACTTGGACAGACATCCCACTTATGATTAACCCCCATTGCAAGCATCCGCAACTACAACAGAAGTATTAAGATAAACCTAACCATAGCATGAAACATATGGATCCAAATCAGCACCTTACGAAGCAACGCATAAACTAGGGTTTAAGCTTCAGTCACTCTAGCAACCCATCATCTACTTATTATTCCCAATGCCTCCCTCTAGGTCCAAACAATGGTGAAGTGTCATGTAATAGACGTTCACATGACACGACTAGAGGGATGACAACCTACATCTCATCAAAATATCGAACCAATACCAAATTCACATGACTACTAATAGAAAGACTTCTCCTATGCCCTCAGGAACAAACATAACTACTCACAAAGCATATTCATGTTCATAATCAGAGGGGTATTAATATGCATAATGGATCTGAACATATGATCTTCCACCAAGTAAACCAACTAGCATCAACTACAAGGAGTAATCAACACTAACTAGCAACCCACAGGTACCAATCTGAGGTTTGATACAAAGATTGGGATAGAAAGATGAAACTTAGGGTTTGAGATGAGATTGGTTGCTGTGAAGATGTTGATGGAGATTGACCCCTCCTGATGAAGAGGATCGTTGGTGGATGATGATGGTGATGAATTTCCCCCTCCCGGAGGGAAGTTTCCCCGACAGAAAGCTCCGGCGGAGCCCTAGATTGGTTCCGCCAAGGTTCCGCCTCGTGGTGGCGAAGTCTCGTCCCGAAAGCTTCTTATGATTTCCTCAACGAAAACTCCATATTAGAAGAGACGGCATCGGAGGGCCACCAAGGGCCACGAGGCAGGGGGCACGCCAGGGGGTAGGGCGCGCCCCACCCTCGTGGCTGGTGGGGCCCCCTCTGGAACTTCTTGCGCTCAGTATTTTTTATATATTCTAGAAATATCTTCCGTGAAGTTTTAGGACTTTTGGAGCTGTGCAGAATAGGTCTCTAATATTTGCTCCTTTTCCAGCCCAGAATCCCAGCTGTCGGCATTCTCCCTCTTTATGTAAACCTTGTAAAATAAGAGAGAATAGGCATAAGTATTGTGACATAGTGTGTAATAACAGCCCATAATGCAATAAATATTGATATAAAAGCATGTTGCAAAATGGACGTATCAACTCCCCCAAGCTTAGCCCTCGCTTGTCCTCAAGCGAAAGCCGAAATCAAAAAATATGTCAACATGTTTAGAGAGGTGTCGATAAAAATAAAATACGGACATGAGGGCATCATGATCATTCTTAGAACAACAACATATATATTGCCATATGATCTCTTATGCTAAAGTAATAATTCAATCACAATTTCAAGTATGACTCATAAACTTCGTTGAGAACCAACAAACTCTAATCTTAGTCATTGAAGCAATTGCAATTTATCATAACATCGGAAAGAGTCAATATAAGAGCTTTTCAGCAAGTCCACATACTCAACCATCTTTTAGTCTTTCACAATTGCTAACACTCACACAATATTATGGGTATGAAGTTTTAATCGGACACAGAGAAAGATAGGGGCTTATAGTTTTGCCTCCCAACGTTACCTCAAGGGTAATGTCAACAATAATAGTTCATGAAGACTCACATCCAATTAGCTATATATATCAGGATCTTTCCAACACATTGTGCTTGCCAAAGGATAAAATGTAAAAAGGAAAGGTGAAGATCACCATGACTCTTATGTAAGGTAGAAGATAAAAGTAAAAGATAGGCCCTTCGTAGAGGGAAGCAGAGGTTTTCATGCGCTTTTATGGTTGGATGCACAAAATCTTAATGCAAAAGAACGTCACTTTATATTGCCACTTGTGATATGGACCTTTATTATGCAGTCCGTCGCTTTTATTTCTTCCATATCACAAGATCGTATAAAGCTTGTTTTCTCCGCACTAATAAGTCATACATATTTAGAGAGCAATTTTTATTGCTTGCACCGATGAAAACTTACTTGAAGGATCTTACTCAATCCATAGTTAGATATGGTGGACTCTCATGGCAAAACTGGGTTTAGGGATATTTGGAAGCACAAGTAGTATCTCTACTTGGTGCGAAGAAATTGGCTAGAATGAGAGGGAAAGGCAAGCTCAACATGTTGGATGATCCATGACAATATAATTTACCTTAGATGTAAGAAAACATAACCCATTACGTTGTCTTCCTTATCCAACGTCAACTCTTAGCATGTCATACTTTAATGAGTGCTCACAATCATAAAAGATATCCAAGATAGTATATTTATATGAGAACCTCTCTTTCTTTATTACTTCATATTAATTGCAACGATGACCAAAACTATGTTTTCCAACTCTCAACAACTTTTATTCATCATAGTCTTTATATGTGAGCTCATTACTTTCCATAAGATCCATATGATCTCTTTGTTTCTTTTTATTCTTTCTCTTTTTATTTTATTCCCTCAAGATCATAGCAAAATAATCAAGCCCTTGACTCAACACTAATATTTATTATATAGCTCATGGACTCGATTACATAGAGGGATCATAAAGCAAAACTCACAACTAGATCATACTAAAACTTTATTCTACTAGATCAAGATATTACCAAAAGGATTGAACTAAGAAAAACAGTAAAGATAAAAGTGATGGTGATACGATACCGAGGCACTCCCCCAAGCTTGGCAGTTGCCAAGGGGAGTGCCCATACCAGATACTCGGTTCTTATTTGTTGGGGAAGAAGGTTATGGTTTTGTTGATGGCGTAGGCTTCTTCCTTAATTTGCGCTTGAGGACAGAATTTTGATCCCTTAGGTCATCGATCTCCCGCTCAAGGCTTAATATCTTCTTGCATAATTCCTGTTTGTTTTCCTGCAAGAGGCGTAAAGGGATAAACTCGATCTTAGGTTTCTTTGATCTATCAGGGAGGCTTGACTTTTTGAACTCACATGCATGTCCCCAGGTTGAGGTAATGGGACTTCATCTTCATCTGCGCTCGTCTCCTCCTTTCCCTTGGGTTCATAGCCCTCTTCTTCTTCCGTAGTCCAACCACAATGCTCCATATCCCCATAGACCTTAGGATCTGCAAGGTAATCAGCCACATAGCTTTCTCCTTCCGAATCCTGGGACGACATGTTGCCCTAATCTACATCAGGACAACTCGAAATAAAGACAAGAGATATTTGCGTGATACGGTGGTCAAAATCTTCGGGACATTATATAATGAATTTTTACCGACCAAAATACGTATCATGCAAGAAAACGAAGTCTGGAGAGCACACGAGGTGCGCGCCTCCCACCCTCGTGGGAGCCTCATGTCCTTTCCAGTCTGCTTCTTATTTTCCTATTTTTCTAAATATTCCAAAACGGAGAAAAATTGCCATTAGAACTGTTTTGGAGTCGGTTTACTTACCATACCACATACCTATTCCTTTTCGGAGTTTGAAACATTTTGGAAAGTGTCCCTTATGTATTCCTCCGGGGTTACGGTTTCAATAATATTAGTTTCAACATTTATGGGATTACCTGAGATATAATGTTTAATTCTTTGACCGTTCACCACCTTCGGATTTGTGCCTTCGAAGTTGTTGATTTTTATGGCACCGGAACGATAGACCTCCTCGATAACGTAAGGACCTTCCCATTTAGAGAGAAGTTTGCCTGCAAAAAATCTTAAATGAGAGTTGTATAACAATACATAATCACCTACATTGAACTCACTTTTGTATCCTTTTATCATGCCATCTTTTAACTTTTTCTTTAAACAGCTTGGCATTTTCATAAGCCTGGGTTCTCCATTCATCAAGTGAGCTAATGTCAAAAAGCTCTCTTCTCACCAGCAAGTTTGAAGTCATAGTTGAGCTCTTTAATAGCCCAATATGCCTTATGTTCTAATTCAAGAGGTAAGTGACATGCTTTACCATAAACCATTTTATACGGAGACATACCCATAGGATTTTTATATGCAGTTCTATAGGCCCATAATGCATCATCAAGTTTCTTGGACCAATTCTTTCTAGATCTATTAACAGTCTTTTGCAAAATTAATTTGAGCTCTCTGTTAATTACTACTTGACCACTAGACTGTGGGTGATAAGGAGATGCAATTCTATGATTAACGTCATACTTAGCAAGCATTTTACGAAAGGCACCATGAATAAAATGTGAACCACCATCAGTCATTAAATATCTAGGGACTCCAAACCTCGGGAAAATAACTTCTTTAAGCATCTTAATAGAGGTGTTATGATCAGCACTACTAGTTGGAATAGCTTCTACCCACTTAGTAACGTAATAAACAGCAACTAAAATATGTGTATACCCATTAGAGGAAGGAAAAGGTCCCATATAATCAAAGCCCCAAACATCAAATGGTTCAATAAGTGAATAATTCATAGGCATTTCTTGACGTCTACTAATATTACCAATTCTTTGACATTCATCACAAGACAAGACAAACTTACGGGCATCCTTGAAGAGAGTAGGCCAATAAAAACTGGATTGCAATACCTTATGTGCAGTTCTATCTCCAGCATGGTGTCCTCCATAAGCCTCGGAGTGACACTTGCGTAGGATCTGTTCCTGTTCATGCTCAGGTACACAACGTCTAATAATACCATCTACTCCTTCTTTATAAAGATGTGGGTCATCCCAAAAGTAATGTCTCAAATCATAGAAGAACTTTTTCTTTTGCTGGTATGTGAAACTAGGTGGTATAAATTTAGCAACAATATAATTAGCATAATCAGCATACCATGGAGCAGTACGAGAAGCATTTATGACATTTAATTGTTCATTAGGAAAGCTATCATCAATAGGTAGTGGGTCATCAAGAACATTCTCTAACCTAGACAAGTTGTCTGCAACGGGGTTCTCAGCTCCCTTTCTATCAATAATATGCAAATCAAATTCTTGTAGCAGGAGAACCCATCTAATAAGTCTAGGTTTAGCATCTTTCTTTTCCATAAGGTATTTAATAGCAGCATGATCAGTGTGAATAGTTACTTTAGAATCAACAATATAAGGTCTGAACTTATCACAAGCAAAAACAACTGCTAAAAATTCTTTTTCAGTAGTAGCATAATTTCTCTGGGCATTGTCTAGAGTTTTACTAGCATATTGAATAACATTTAATTTCTTATCAACTCTTTGCCCTAGAACAACACCTACAGCATAATCACTAGCATCACACATAATTTCAAAGGGTAAATTCCAATCAGGTGGCTGAACAATAGGTGCAGAAATCAATGCTTTCTTAAGTATTTCAAATGCTTCTACGCAATCATCATCAAAGACAAAAGGAATATCTTTTTGTAATAGATTAGTCAGAGGCCGAGAAATTTTTGAGAAGTCCTTAATGAACCTCCTATAAAAACCGGCGTGACCGAGGAAGCTTCTTATACCTTTAATGTCCTTGGGACATGGCATCTTTTCAATAGCATCAACTTTAGCTTTATCAACTTCAATACCTCTTTCAGAAATTTTATGCCCCAAGACAATACCTTCATTAACCATAAAGTGGCACTTTCTCCCAATTCAAGACAAGATTAGTTTCTTCACATCTCTGCAAAACTCGATCAAGGTTGCTCAAGCAATCATCAAAAGAGGATCCATAAACGGAGAAATCGTCCATGAAAACCTCACAAATCTTTTCACAAAAGTCAGAGAATATAGCCATCATGCATCTTTGAAAGGTAGCAGGTGCATTACATAAACCAAAAGGCATACGTATATAAGCAAAAGTACCGAAAGGGCAAGTAAAAGTGGTCTTTGCTTGATCATCAGCTGACACGGGTATTTGAGAGAAGCCAGAGTATAACCATCTAGAAAGCAAAAATGTGTATGTTTGGATAATCTTTCTAGCATTTGATCAATAAAAGGCAAAGGGTAATGATCTTTTTAGTAGCTTTATTTAATTTGCGGAAATCAATTACCATCCTATAACCTGTAATAATTCTTTGGAATCAATTCATCTTTATCATTAGGAACAACAGTAATACCTCCCTTCTTAGGGACACAATGGACAGGACTTACCCACTGACTATCAGCAACGGGATAAATTATACCTGCCTCAAGGAGCTTTAATATTTCCTTTCTTACCACTTCTTTCATCTTAGGATTCAGCCGTCGTTGGTGATCAATAACTGGTTTGGTGTCTTTCTCCAAATTTATTTTGTGTTGACATAGAGTGGGACTAATGCCCTTAAGATCATCAAGAGTATATCCAATAGCAGCACGGTGCTTCTTCAGAGTTTTCAATAATCTTCTTTTCCTCCTTCTCTGAAAGGTTAGCACTAATAATAACCGGATATATCTTTTTCATCAAGATAAGCATATTTAAGAGTATCAGGTAATGGTTTAAGCTCAAACACGGGATCACCCTTGGGTGGAGGAGGATCCCCTAGGATTTCAACAGGCAAATTGTGTTTCAGAATAGGTCCTGTTTTAAAGAATACTTCATCTATTTCCCTTCTTTCATTCATAAACATATCATTCTCATGGTCTAGCAAATATTGTTCTAAAGGATCATTAGGAGGCACACAATAGAAGCAAGACCAATAATTTCATCTTTGCTAGGCAATTCTTCATCACGGGGTTGTCTATGAAATTTAGAAAAATTAAACTCATGAGACATATCATCCAAACCAATAGTAACAACATCCTTCTTGCAATCTATCTTAGCATTAACAGTATTCAAGAAGGGTCTACCAAATATAATGGGACAAAAGCTATCTTGAGGGGAACCAAGAACAAGAAATCAGTAGGATATTTAACTTTCCCACACAAGACTTCAACATCTCTAACAATCCCAACTGGTGAAATAGTATCTCTATTGGCAAGCTTAATTGTAACATCAATCTCTTCTATCTCAGCAGGTGCAATATCATGCATAATTTCTTTGTATAAGGAATGAGGTATTGCACTTGCACTAGCACCCATATCACATAAGCCATGATAGCAATGATCTCCTATTTTAACAGAAATAACAGGCATGCCTACAACAGGTCTATGTTTATTTTTAGTATCAGGTCTAGCAATTCTAGCAGCTTCATCACAGAAGTAAATAACATGCCCATCAATATTATCGGCCAAGAGATCTTTAACCATAGCAATATTAGGTTCAACTTTAACTTGCTCAGGGGGTTTGTGTGTCCTAATATTACTTTTGTTGACTACATTTGAAACTTTAGCATGATCCTTTATTCTAACAGGGAAAGGTGGTTTCTCAACATAAGCAGTAGGAAACAGATCATTATAAGTGATAGTCTTTTCTTCAACTTTAATAGGTGCAACTACTTTATTTCAATGGGAGGATTATATTTAAACCACTTCTCCTTAGGGAGATCAACATGAGTAGCAAAGGATTCACATAAAGAAGCTACTATCTCAGAGTCAAGTCCATATTTAGTGCTAAATTTACGGAAAACATCGGTATCCATAAAAGATTTAACACAATCAAACTTAGGTGTTATACCTGACTCCTTACCTTCGTCGAGATCCCAATCTTCAGAGTTGCGTTTAATTCTCTCCAATAAATTCCATTTGAATTCAATAGTCTTCATCATAAAGGAACCAGTACAAGAAGTATCGAGCATGGAGCGATTGTTGTCAGAAAGCCGAGCATAAATTTTTTGAATAATCATTTCTCTTGAGAGCTCATGATTGGGGCATGAATATAACATTGAACTTAAGCCTCCCCCAAGCTTGAGAGATGCTTTCTCCTTCGCGAGGCCAAAAATTATATATATAATTACGATCACGATGAACAAGATGCATAGGATAAAACTTCTGGTGAAATTCCAATTTCAATCGCTTATAGTCCCATGATCCCATATCATCACATAGCCTATACCATGTCAATGCATCTCCCTTCAAAGATAAAGGGAAGACCTTCTTCTTGATAACATCATCGGGCATACCTGCAAGCTTAAATAATCCACAAACTTCATCCACATAGATTAAGTGTAAGTCGGGATGCAATGTTCCATCTCCTGCAAAAGGATTAGCTAGCAGTTTCTCTATCATACCCGAAGGAATTTCGAAGTAAAAATTTTCATTTTCAGTAGGTCCAGTAGGTTGAGGAGCAACTATTTGCTCTACCGGTCGGGGTGAAGATACCCCGAACAAGCCCCTCAAAGGATTACTTTCCATAGTAACAAGTGACAGTAAATTTCAGCACACTATATAAATTTTTCCTTACCAAATTCCACCTACCAAAGGCGCTTCACTCCCCGGCAACGGCGCCAGAAAAGAGTCTTGATGACCCACAAGTATAGGGGATCTATCATAGTCCTTTCGATAAGTAAGAGTGTCGAACCCAACGAGGAGCAGAAGGAAATGATAAGCGGTTTTCAGCAAGGTATTCTCTGCAAGCACTGAAATTATCGGTAACAGATAGTTTTGTGATAAGGTAATTGGTAACAAGTAACAAGTAATAAAAGTAAATAAGGTGCAAATGGCCCAATCCTTTTTGTAGCAAAGGACAAGCCTGGACAAACTCTTATATGAAGGAAAGCGCTCCCGAGGACACATGGGAATTATCGTCAAGCTAGTTTTCATCACGTTCATATGATTCGGTTCGGTACTTTGATAATTTGATATGTGGGTGGACCGGTGCTTGGGTGCTGTCTTACTTGGAAACAAGCATCCCACTTATGATTAACCCCCTATTGCAAGCATCCGCAACTACAACAGAAGTATTAAGGTAAACCTAACCATAGCATGAAACATATGGATCCAAATCAGCCCCTTACGAAGCAACGCATAAACTAGGGTTTAAGCTTCTGTCACTCTAGCAACCCATCATCTACTTATTACTTCCCAATGCCTCCCTCTAGGCCCAAACAATGGTGAAGTGTCATGTAGTCGACGTTCACATGACACCACTAGAGGGATGACAACATACATCTCATCAAAATATCGAACGAATACCAAATTCACATGACTACTAATAGCAAGACTTCTCCCATGTCCTCAGGAACAAACGTAACTACTCAAGCATATTCATGTTCATAATCAGAGGGGTATTAATATGCATAATGGATCTGAACATATGATCTTCCACCAAGTAAACCAACTAGCATCAACTACAAGGAGTAATCAACACTACTAGCAACCCACAGGTACCAATCTGAGGTTTGGATACAAAGATTGGATACAAGAGATGAACTAGGGTTTGAGATGAGATGGTGCTGGTGAAGATGTTGATGGAGATTGACCCCCTCCCGATGAGAGGATCGTTGGTGATGATGATGGTGATGATTTCCCCCTCCCAAGGGAAGTTTCCCCGGCAGAACAGCTCCGCGCAGAGCCCTAGATTGGTCACAAGGTCCGCCTCGTGGGTCTGGGCGGCAGAGTCTTTCGTCCCGTCCCGAAAGCTTTCTTATGATTTTTTCCTACGAAAGACTCCATATGGCAGAAGATGGGCATCAGAGGGCCACCAGGGGGCCCACGAGGCAGGGGCGCCTAGGGGGGTAGGGCGCGCCCCCACCCTCGTGGCTGGTGGGTGGCCCCCCTCTGGTACTTCTTGCGCTCAGTATTTTTTTTATATATTTTGGAAATAACTTCTTCATGAAGTGGAACTTTTCAGGATACTTGCACTGTGAGCGTAGGGGACATGTACCGATGTGGACACGATCGTAGACGTCGGAAGACATAAGCGTTCTCCTTCAATCTACGATATACTTTTGTCGTCTGCCTTGTAAATTCTCATGCATGACACGCCACTCAGTGTGAATAGTATCCACATGCTAAGTGCCTGAACCATTGGTCACATGCTCTTATAATCAACGATGGTCAAATCAACACTTGTGTAAAATAGAGAGTATAGGCATAAGTATTGTGACAGTACATGTGGTTAATAACAGCTATAATGCATAAATATCAGATTATAAAAGCATGATGCAAATGGATGTATCAATGTAGAAGGTAGCCTCAGCGTAATGGGTAACCTAAACATGAATTATTAATCGTGATGAAATAACCTAGGACATATTATTGACAAATGCGTGCATCATACAAGTATAACCACACATTGTCGTTCTGGTGAGAGTTAAATACCTGGTCAGTGTGCAAGAAAAGTGATCACCCCGTCTTACAACGGTGCACTTCTGATCCACCACCATATGCCAACCTCAATAAGTCTGTAACCGTGGTACTACTATTTACTACTATAGTTTTTTAGAGAAAATTACCAGTACATTAGCCTGACTCAATGGAAAATTCCTATCCCTATGCATCAAATGGCATCTCTTTCTCTATAGGAATTGAGATGTCTTATGATCATGTCATTTCACTTCCTATGATTTTCATATTCCTATAAAATTCCTATCCAATGAACGAAAGGAGGCCTCTGCTAGAGTAACTACTGTAGCTAGCAGTACTACTGGTATAGTAGTTTTCTTCAAGAAGCAGAATTCAACGAAGTCATGATGGTTCCTGAGGGAGTCCTGGATTAGGGGGTGTTCGGGTAGCCGGACTATACCTTCAGCCGGACTCCTGGACTATGAAGATACAAGATTGAAGACTTCGTCCTCGTGTCCAGGAGGACTTTCGACTTAGTGGAAGGCAAGCTTGTACGGATTGAAGACTTCGTGCCGTGTCCGTGTAGGTGGAAACGTTTCCTTGGCGTGGAAGGCAAGCTTGGCGATACGGATATGATAGATCTCCTACCATTGTAACCGACTTTGTGTAACCCTAACCCTCTCCGGTGTCTATATAAACCGGAGGGTTTTAGTCCGTAGAACAACTCATACAATCATACCATAGGCTAGCTTCTAGGGTTTAGCCTCCTGATCTCGTGGTAGATCTACTCTTGTACTACCCATATCATCAATATTAATCAAGCAGGACGTAGGGTTTTACCTCCATCAAGAGGGCCCGAACCTGGGTAAACATCGTGTCCCCTGCCTCCTGTTACCATCCGGCCTAGACGCACAGTTCGGACCCCCTACCCGAGATCCGCCGGTTTTGACACCGACATTGGTGCTTTCATTGAGAGTTCCTCTGTGTCATCACCTTTAGGCCCGATGGGCTTCTCCGATCATCATACACGTCGTGCGGTCCAGGGTGAGACCTTTCTCCCCGGACAGTCGATACTTTGTGTTCGAGACACCGGCATTCCGACAAAAACCCTCCCCAGTGCCATGACACGTCTCGGGTGAGGACGTACTCCGGACTCACTCTTCCTCCCCCACGTGGGCCCTGGACAGAGTGTCGTCCGTTCACTGGCGGGGCTGTCGCCTCGGGCGGCCCGTTATCTACCAGACCAAATAGACAAACGACCGCCGTCGTGGTCGCCCAAACATAACGTCCCACACGGGGCTTCACCGGCCAATTACCATCGGCCACCCTGGAGCAGATCGAAAGCTACGCCCCTGGCCATCAAGTCAGGTTTGGAAGCTTAAACTACACGGCTGATCATCCGCGGAGACTTGATCTTCGACGGGTTCGAGCCACGGCCAAGCGCGCCGCACTATCTCGAGGGGCATGATCTAGCTCTGCCTCCGGACAGTGTCCTGGAGGCCGCACACGCATCGGTTCCGACCCCTAACTCGGAGCCTATTGCGCCAATCGAGGATGAGCGGTTGGACGTCACCTCGGGGGCTGCGATCCCAAAAGCGATCGAGCCGAACGCTAGCCCCGCACTCTGCACGACCCGTGACTCCGAGGATCCGGACTCCTCCCCGGACTCTGAACCCCCCGCGCCCCTGCCAATCGAATCCGATTGGGCGCCGATAATGGAGTTCACCGCCGCAGACATCTTTCAGCATTCGCCTTTTGGCGACATCCTGAATTCTC
>NW_024114525.1:0-18509 GCF_003073215.2 Triticum urartu | reverse complement strand
GAGGAGATTTTAATAAAACTTCTGGATGCAGGTATAATCTATCCTATAGCTGATAGTATATGGGTAAGTCATGTTCATTGTGTTCCTAAAAAGGGAGGTATAACTATTGTTCCTACTAATAAGAATGAACTTATTCCACAAAGAATTGTTACAGGCTATAGAATGGTAATAGATTTTAGAAAATTAAACAAAGCAACTAGAAAAGACCATTACCCTGTGCCTTTTATTGATAAAATGCTTGAAATATTATCTAAGCACACACACTTTTGCTTCCTTGATGGATATTCTGGCTTTTCACAAATACCCGTTTCCCAACCTGATCAAGAAAAGACCACTTTTACTTGTCACTTTGGAACTTATGCTTATAGACGTATGCCTTTTGGTTTATGTAATGCAAGTGCAACATTTCGAAGATGTATGACTTCTATATTCTCTGACTTTTGTGAAAAGATTGTTGAGGTTTTCATGGATGACTTTTCTGTTTATGGGAAGTCTTTTGATGATTGTTTAAGCAATCTTGAGCGAGTTTTGCAGAGATGTGAACAAACAAATCTTCTCTTGAATTGGGAGAAGTGCCACTTTATGGTTAATGAAGGCATTGTCTTGGGTCATAAAATTTCTGAAAGAGGTATTGAAGTGGACAAAGCTAAGGTTGATGCAATTGAGAAAATGCCATGTCCTAATTATATAAAAGGTATTCATAGTTTCTTAGGTCATTCTGGTTTCTATAGGAGATTTATCAAAGACTTTTCAAAAATTTCTAGGCCTCTTACTAGTCTCTTGCAAAAGGATATTCCTTTGGTTTTTGATGATGATTGTTTAGAAGCCTTTGAAACACTTAAGAAAGCTTTAATTTCTGCACCTATTGTTCAACCACCTGATTAGAACTTGCCTTTTGAAATTATGCGTGATGCTAGTGATTATGCTGTTGGTGTTGTTCTATGATAGGGAGTTGATAAAAAACATAATGTTATTCATTATGCTAGTAAAACTCTAGAAAGTGCTCAAAGAAATTATGCTACTACTGAAAAAGAATTCTTAGCAGTGGTGTTTGCTTGTGATAAGTTTATACCTTATATTGTTGATTCCAAAGTAACTGTTCACATAGACCATGCTGCTATTAAATATCTTATGGAAAAGAAATATGCTAAACCTAGACTTATTTGATGGGTTCTCTTGCTTCAAGAATTTTATTAAATATCACTGATATAAAAGGAGTTGAGAACCCAGTAGCTGATAATTTATCTAGGCTTGAAAATGTGCTTGATGACCCACTACCTATTGAGGATAGTTTTCCTGATGAGCAGTTAGCTGCAATAAATGTTTATCATAGTACTCCTTAGTATGCTGATTATGCTAATTACATTGTTGCTAAATATTTACCACCTAGCTTTACATACCAACAAAAGAAAATGTTCTTCAATGATGTAAGACATTACTTTTGGGATGAACCACATCTTTATAAAGAAGGAGTAGATGGTATTATTAGACGTTGTGTACCTGAGCATGAACAAGGACAAATCCTACGGAAATGTCACTTCGAAGCTTATGGGGGCATCATGCTGGAGATAGAACTAATCACAAGGTATTGCAATCTTGATTTTATTGGCCTACTCTCTTCAAGGATGCCCATAAGTTCGTCTTATCTTGTGATGAATGTCAAAGAGTAGGTAACATCGGTAAGCCTCAAGACATGCCTATGAATTATTCACTTGCTGTTGAACCATTTGATGTTTAGGGATTTGATTACATGGGACCTTTTGCTTCCTCTAATGGGTATACACATATTTTGGTTGCTGTTGATTTTGTTACTAAATGGGTAGAAGCTATTCCAACTAGTAGTGCTGATCACAACACCTGAATTAAAATGGTTAAGGAAGTTATTTTCCCAAGGTTTGGAGTCCCTAGATATTTAATGACTGATGGTGGTTCACATTTTATTCATGGTGCTTTTCGTAAAACGCTTGCCAAGTATGATGTTAACCACGGAATTGCATCACCATATCACCCTCAGTCTAGTGGTCAAGTTCAACTTAGCAATAGAGAAGTAAAATTAATTTTGCAAAAGACTGTCAATAGGTCCATGAAGAATTGGTCTAACAAATTAGATGATGCACTTTGGGCTGATAGAACAACATATAAAAATCCTATGGGTATGTCTCCTTATAAAATGGTTTATGGAAAACTTTTCATTTGCCTCTTGAGTTAGAACATAAAGCATTTTGGGAAATCAAAGAACTTAATTATGACTTCAAACTTGTCGGTGAAAAGAGGTTATTTCATATTAGCTCTCTAGATGAATGGAGAACCCAAGCTTATGAAAATGAAAAATTATTCAAAGAAAAAGTTAAAAGATGGCAGGACAAAAGAATCCAAAAGCGTGAGTTTAAAGTCAGAGAATATGTTCTTTTGTACAACTCTCGTTTAAGATTCTTTGCAGGAAAACTCCTCTCAAAATGGGAAGGCCCATATGTCATCGAGGTGGTTTATCGGTCTGGAGCCATCAAAATAAATAATTCCGAAGGTTGTCAATGGGCAATGAATAAAGCATTATATCTCTGGTATGGCTATTAATGTTGAAAGTAATATTATCCAAACTTTGACACTAGAAGAACACATAAAAGTGTCCTTCCGGAACACTCTAGAATCATGAAAATAAGGAGGTACGTGATACGGCAAGTAAACGGACTCCGAAAAATCCGCAAAAATATTTTTTATCAGTTTTGGAATAATTAAGAACTTTGGAAATAAAGCAACTTCTAGGAAGCATCCCCTGGTGGGCACAAGACATCTAGCCTAGCGCGCGTAGGTGGGTTGTGCCCACCTGGGACACCTTCCATACTCCGTTTTTCTACCATATATATACTTGTCCTCCAAGATAAAAAATCTATATATACTTCCCGAACCTGTTGATCACTGTAGCGCGAAGAAATCCTCTGTTCTCCTTTCTTGCTGTTTTTTGCCAGATTCAACTAGACCAACGTCATGTCTTCCTCACCCTTCAACATTGGAGGGGGAGAAATAAGGGCGGTCCAGGAAGATCTAAGGAGAGATGAAGCTGAAGAGGTTGCTATGGAGGAAGAAGAGGAAAGTCCCTTTGGGATTCACCCTCCGGCCTTCGAGAGGGGTACACTAGCTGACATCTCTACTCACCCTGATCCTCATCAAGCCATGGGATCATCGAACAATCAAGCGAGCCTGGAAGTGCAAGAAGAGCTCCCACCGAGGAGGCCCTTACATAGGTTACATCATAATAATTTTCATAATTTGTTTCACAATTATGGGTTCGAGAACACTCCTTGTAGGCACATGCCGTCCAACTAGGACATATTTCGACCAAGAGAAAACAGTGCAGGAAAAAAACCGTGGGGCCCCAAGAACATAATGGCCGAGGTGAAGAAAAATAGTGAATTAGTTCATCAAGCCCTTCGGGAGATTCAAGGCTTGAGGGATCTACTCATGGTCATATTGGAGAATACTACTTCATCACCACCATCACCTTCTTCACCACCAAAGGAGAATTAAGTATCGGGTATGGGCACTCCCCTTGGCTTCCGCCAAGCTTGGGGGAGGTGCCCCGATATCTTATCATCCCACTATCCTTTTGCTTTTACTTATTTTAGTTTGATCCTTTTGCTTTAGATGAATAAAAGTTTAGTTCGATCCTTTATTCTTTGAGAATTTTCTTTGTGATCTATCCTTGTAATCGTGTGGAAGTTATATAATAAAGTTTAGTGTGAGTTTTTGCTTTCTTTACTTTCATGTTGCAAATAAAGAAAAGAAATAAGAAATAAAGAAAAGAAAGGAAATAAATAAAGAAAAGATTAGATACTAATCCTAAGGTAGGTGATGGCACCACATGAGGAAAAGTATAAGTAGAAAATTTTATTAGAGATTGGCAAACATAGCATTAGTCAATGATGCAACTCATGAAAGAATTGATAAAGGAAGAGAAGATTCACATATAAATATACTATCCTAGAAATCTTTTGTGATTGTGAGCCCTCATCAAAATATTATATGCCTAAATTGTTGATGTTGGACAAGAAGACAACTTAATGATTTATGCTTGTTCATATTCACATAGAAGTCATATTATCATGGATCCTTTAACATGTGGTGCTTTCCCCTATCTTTGCTAGCCAAAAATTCCGCACTAAGTAGAGATACTACTTGTGCATCAAAAAACGCTTAAACCCAAATCTTATTTTCAAGTGTCCACCATACCAACTAGGGATTGAGCAAGATCCCTCAAGTTGTCATCGGTGCAAAAAGGCAATAAAAGTTGCTTCTAAAAGTGTGAGATAATTTAGTGTAAGAGAAAATTGAGCATTGCATGAACTTGTGATGGTGAAGAATAAAAGCGACAGACTGCATAATAAAGGTCGCTATCACAAGGGGCAAAGTAACATGACGTTCTTTTGCACTAAGGGATTGAGCATACAAACAAATACGTGCATGGCAACCTCTGCTTCCCTCTGCGAAGCACCTATCTTTTACTTTTATGCAAGAGTCAAAGTTCTTCTCTCTATTCCTTTTATTTTTCTCCGTTGGCAAGCATCATGTGGTGAGGAATGATCTAGGCACATATGTACAGTTGAATATGGATGGCATGAACTATTATTGTTGACATGACCCTTGAGGTGAGTACGTTGGGAGGCAAAACCGTAAGCCCCTATCTTTCTATGTGTCCAGTTGAAACGTTTTGCTCGTGTGTACACAGTGAGTGTTAGCAATCATAGAAGACTATATGATAGTTGAGTATGTGCACTTGCCTAAAGGCTCCGACATGTGACCCTTCCTGAAAAGGTGATGAATCATAGTTGCAAAGTGGACCGAGAACATAGTTTGTTGGTTTCTAATAGAGTTTTTGCTTTATACTTCCATTGTGTGATGAACTATTACTTATTCATGAGAAGTATATGATAAAAGTTCAATGATGAAAGTCCTATGTTTAATTTTGTTGCTGTTATAATAATCAACATGATGCTTCTATGTCCGTATTTTGTTTTTATCGACACCTCTCTCTCAAAGCATGTGGACATGTTTTTCGATTTCGGTTTTCGCTTGAGGACAACGAGGTCTAAGCTTGGGGGAGTTGATATGTCAATTTTGCATCATGTTTTCTTACTATTATTTATAATGTTTTTATCCATAATAATGCTTTTTGGAGTAATTCTAATGCCTTTTCTCTCATTATATGCAAGGTATACACCAAGATGGAGAATTTCGGCAGCTAGAAATCTGGACCTGGAAAAGCTACGTCGGGCCACCTAATCTTCACAAATCCAAACAAGCTGAAACTTCACGGAGATTTTTTATGGATTATTTAAGAATTATTGGATCAAATAACTACTGGAGGGGGCCCACCAGGTGGGCACAACCCACCTGTGCGCGCCAGGGAGCCCAGGCGCGCCCTAGTGGGTTGTGCCCTCCTCGGCCCACCTCTGGTGCCCATCTTCAGGACGACTTTTGGGACGATGTGCCGCCGCCTCGAGGCGGAACTTGGGCAGGAGAACTTTTGCGCTCCGGTGGAGCGATTCCGCTGGGGGAACTTCCCTCCCGGAGGGGAAAATCATCGTCATCATCATCAACAACAACTCTCCCATCTTGGGGAGGGTAATGTCCATCAACATCTTCAACAAGACCATCTCCTCTCAAACCCTAGTTCATCTCTTGTGTTTAATCTTTTTACCGGAACTATAGATTGGTACTTGTGGGTGACTAGTAGTGTTGATTACATCTTGTAGTTGATTACTATATGGTTTATTTGGTGGGAGATTATATGTTGAGATCCAATACGCTATTTAATACCCCTCTGATCATGAGCATGTTTATCATTTGTGAGTAGTTACCTTTGTTCTTGAGGTCATGGGAGAAATCATGTTGCAAGTAATCATGTGAATTTATGTGTTCGATATTTTGATAGTATGTATGTTATGATTCCCTTAGTGGTGTCATGTGAACATCGACTACATGAAAATTCACCATATTTGGGACTAAGGGAATGCATTGTGGAGTAGCAATTAGATGATGGGTTGCGAGTGTGACAGAACCTTAAACCCTAGTTTATGCGCTATTCCATAAGGGACCGATTCGATCCAAAAGTTTAATGCTATGGTTAGAATTTATTATTAATACTTTTCTCATAATTGCGGATTCTTGCGGGAGGGTTAATCATAAGTAGGAGGTTTTTTCAAGTAAGAACAGCACCTAAGAACCAGTCCACCCACATATCAAATTAACAAAGTAGCGAACAGAAATTAAACCAAAATGATGAAAGTGACTAGATGAAATTCCCGTGTACCCTCAAGAACGCTTTGCTGATCATAAGAGACCATTTTGGCCTGTCCTTTGCCTCAACAGGATTGGGCTACCTTGCTGCACTTTTGTTACTACTATCATTACTTGCTCGTTACAAATTATCTTGCTATCAAACTACTCTGCTACTTACAATTTCAGCACTTGCAGACATTACCTTACTGAAAACTACTTGTCATTTCGTTCTGTCCCTCGTTTTCTTCGACACTCTTACTTATCGAAAGGAGCTAGAATTGATCCCCTATACTTGTGGGTCATCATAGACCTACAGGTCCGTAGTTAGTAGCTAGATGGCTTCCTCTCTCTCTCTCTTTTGATTCTCAATACAATGATCTCTTGGAGATCTATTTGATGTAAATCTTTTTTAGGTGTGTTCGTTGGGATCCGATGAACTTTGAATTTATGATCAGCTCTATTTATCTATGAAAGTTATTTGAGTTTATTTGATCTCTTATATGCATGATTACTTATAGCCTCACATTTCTTCTTTGAATCATTGGTTTCGTTAGGCCAACTAGGTCAATTTTTCTTGCCATGGGAAGAGGTGCTTTGTGATGGGTTCGGTCGTGCGGCGTTCTTTCCCAGTGACATAAGGGGCTGCAAGACACGTATTGATCGTTGCTATTAAGGATGACAAGATGGGGTCTATTCCCACATGAATAGATGTTGTCTACATCATGTCATCGTTCTTATCGCATTACTCCGTTTCTCCATGAACTTAATACACTAGATGCATGTTGGATAGCGATCAATGTGTGGAGTAATAGTAGTAAATGCAGGCAGGAGTCGGTCTACAAACCTTGGACGTGATGCCTATATAATCATCATTGCCTGGATATCGTCATAATTATTTGAGGTTTTATCAATTTCCCAACAGTAATTTGTTTACCCGTTGTATGCTATTGTTCTCGAGAGAAGCCACTAGTGAAATCTACGGCCCCGAGTCTATTCTTTATCATATTTTCTTTGAGATCTATTTTTATTTGCTTTTGTTTTCAGATCTATTATTCTAAAAATCCAAAAATACCTTGCTGCACTTTTTATTTATTTATTTTATTTGGTGTTATCGAGAGATATTTTTATCCAAAATTATACAACCAATCTATCTTTTAACCGAGAGGGACTGACAACCCCTCTTATGCGTCAGGTTGCACATATTTGTTCTTTGTTTGCAGGTACCGTTTACATAGTGTTTCTTGGTTCTTCTACTGGTTAGATAACCTTTGTTTCATAACTGCGGGAAATACCTACCGAAGTTGTACTTCATCATCCCTTCCCCTTCGAGGAAATACTGACGTGGATACGAGCCATCAAGAAAGGATTTCTGGCACCGTTATCGAGGATACATCATCAATATCTATCAGGTTCCTAATCACAAATCTCATATCCTTGCAATTTATATTATTTGCCATTTGCCTCTCATTTTCATCTCCCCCACTTCACAAAAATGCCGTTTTATTCACCTTCTTTTTGGTTTGCCTTTTTCTTGTCAGATCTCGTGCTTGCTTGTGTTGCCATGTGTCTTCTATTTGCTTGCATCTTCGCTTGCTAAAAATCTATTGATATGGACTCTCACCCACTTGGTAATCTTTTCAGAAGATCCAATTATGGTGAACCCATTGCTAGTGAATTGAGTTCACTAGATTATCTTGATGAAGTTTTGTTTGAGATTCGTTTATCTGAAGATTCATGATAGCTCCTTAGATGAAAAGCATGATTGCAATGATGTTATTATAAATTATATTAATGTCAACTCTGCTAATAATATGCAAAACCCCAAGCTTGGGGATGCTAATATTGCTATGTCCACTACTTATTGCAATGTTCAAGATTACGGTGATAATGATTCTTACGATCTTGAAAATTTATTTAAGCCTCACTGGTACGCGTCGGTGCTATACAAACAGTTTTTAACCCCTTTTCGCGATGGTATTTGGAACCATCGCCAAGTGAGTGTGGGCAATAGGGGGGTCCTTCCCACACGACCTAAAAACCGTCGAGGATAGGGAGCCAAGATGCATATACAATACTCCTACTCGTTTGTGCTTGCATTGCCATCGCAGTCAGTATTCTGTGGTGCTACGTTTACGATGCACGACCCATCACAAATGGTTCACTATTATAGAACATGTATGATAAGCACACGATCACACACATTCGCTTGTCCAAAACCGTATGCGATAACTAATTAAGAAGATTACCTAATCGTCATACGAGTGTCGGATAGGATTACGAAACATCGAACCGTTGAAACATCGTCGTACACAGCAACTATCGCACACGTTATTTTGTGGTGCAACATTTACGATGCATACTTCATCAGAAATAATTCATGGTTGCGAATCGTGTACGATAAGGCAACTATCACAAACATTTAGTTTGCCCGCACTATTTGTGATATTGTCTGACATCGCGCACGCTTTGCAAACGGCAACTGTGTGCATGCTTGCACATGTTTTCCCTCTGTGAACCATCTCGAATTATGTTGTATATCACAAACGTTTATGTTTTACCAACCGTGTGTGCCGTAACGACCTGGAGAGCGTAATTTCACTGTAATTTAATTGCCGCTATTTCAAATTGTATCGGATTTGAATTTGAATTTGAATATATGCTACAGCTTTATTCATATCCATCAGATTCAAACAACTAATGCATTATTCAATTAATAGGTACATATGTTCAAGAATTACATAAGAACCAAATAAAAGAATGATGAACCACAGTTGTATACTTGTACTATTAAAGACGGTAAAGAAAGAGGTGAAATACATTTTGGTTGCTGAAAAGCGGAATGCCCATATTGTGCCCTCTGATACATCTCCAACGTATCTACTTTTCCTAATGCTTTTCCTCTTGTTTTGGACTCTAATTTTCATGATTTGAATGAAACTACCCCCGGACTGATGATGTTTTCAGCAGAACTACCATGGTGTTGTTTTTTTGCAGAAATAAAAGTTCTCGGAATGGAACAAAACTTTGCGAGAAATTTTTATATAATAAATAAGAATTTCTGGAGCCAAGACCTACCGGAGAGGGGCACCTGGGTGGGCACAACCGACCAGGGCGCGCCCCCTCTCCTGGCGCACCCAGGTGGTTTGTCCCCACCTGGTGGCCTCGCAGACCCTGAAACCGACGCTATAAAATCCTATTTTCCAGAAAAAAATCAGGGAGAAAGAATTATCGCGACCCACAAGATGGAGTCGCCATCACCACCCATTCTTCATGGGGAGGCTAGATCTGGAGTCCGTTTGGGGCTCCAGAGAGGGGGTCTTTGTTCTTTGTCATCACCAACCATTCTCCATCTCCAATTCCATGATGCTCCCCACTTGGAGTGAGTAATTCCTTCATAGGCTCGCTGGTCGGTGAGGATTTGGACGAGATTTATCATGTAATCGAGTTAGTTTCGTTAGGGCCTGATCCCTAGTATCCACTATGTTCTAAGATTGATGTTTGTATGACTTTGCCATGCTTAATGCTTGTCACTTTGGGCCCGGGTGCCATGATTTCATATCTGAACCGTTTATGTTATCATCATTATATCCATGTTCTAGATCCGATCTTGCAAGTTAGAGTCACCTACTACGTGTTATGATCCGGCAACCCCGGAGTGACAATAGTCGGGACCACTCCCGGTGATGACCGTAGTTTGAGAAGTTCATGTATTCACTATGTGTTAATGCTTTGTTCCGGTTCTCTATTAAAAGGAGGCCTTAATATCCCTTAGTTTCCAATATGTACTCCACTGCCAAGGAGGGTATGACAAAAGATGTCATGCAAGTTCTTTCCATGAGCACGTATGACTATTTATGGAATACATGCCTACATTATATTGATGAACTGGAGCTAGTGTCGTATCGCCCTAGGTTATAACTGTCTCATGATGAACATCATCCAACAAGTCACCGATCCAATGCCTACGAATTTATATTATATTGTTCTTGATAAGTTACTACTGCTATCATCACTGTTACACTTGCTACAAAATTACTGCTATCACTGTTACCGTTGCTATTGCTGCTGTCACTACTATCAAAACTATCATACTACTTTGCTACTAATCACTTTGCTACAGGTAATTAATCTCCAAGTGTGGTTGAATTGATAACTCAGCTACTAATACCTTCAAATATTCTTTGGCTCCCCTTGTGTCGAATCTATAAATTTGGGTTGAATACTCTACCCTCGAAAACTGTTGTGATCCCCTATACTTGTGTGTTATCAAGTCCTTTTTCTGGCGCCGTTGCCGGGGAGAATAACTATATTTGTTGAGTCACTTGGGATTATTATCAATTTTTCAGTATGAAGAATCTGAAGGATGCGAAGACTAAGATTTTTTACTCAAAGACGAGGGGAGGTAAGAAACTGCCATCTAGTTCTGCTTTAGATTCACCTTCTGTTATAAGTAAACTTGCAACACCATCACATGCTATTAATTCTGATATGTCACAAGTTATTGATGATGCTACTTGTGCTATGGATAATGCTTATGACGATGCTATTACCTTGCTTGATAATGATGATGTGCCACTTGGTGAATTTCTTGATGAACAAATTGCTAGAGTAATACAACATGATGTTGTTGAATCTGATGATGAACTTGAAACTGAATCTCCAAAAACACCTGCTAGAACTAGTCTTCCTAGATATGAATTGCCTAAGGTATGTTATGTTATGAGTGAAAAACAACTAGAGATATTCTTGCTTGCAGAGATAGATATGATCTAGAGAAATTATTATGCAAGTATAAAGAAAAATCTCTGAATGCTAGAATGAAATATGATCCTAAGTTTGCTACTTCACCTATTTTTATTGATGATAAGGATTATGAATTCTCTGTCGACCCATAGTTAATTACTTTGGTTGAATCTGATCCTTTCGATGGATATGAAACTGAAACTGTTGTGGCACATCTTACTAAGTTGAATCACATAGCCACCCTTTTTAATCATGATGAGAAAACTCGCTATTAATTTATTCTCAAATTATTTCCATTCGCACTAAAGATTGGTACAATACTCTTGGTCCTGGTTGTGTACGTAGTCCCCAGGATATGATTTACTACTTCTCTGAAAAATATTTCCCTGCTCATAAGAAACAAGCTGCTTTACATGAAATATTTAACTTTGTGCAAACTAAAGAAAAGAGTCTCCCACAAGCTTGGGGAGGCTTTGCCAGTTACGTAATGCTTTGCCTGATCATCCCCTTAAGAAAAATGAAATACTTGATATCTTGTATAATGGACTAACCGATGCTTCTAGGGACTTCCTAGATAGTTGTACTGGTTGTGTTTTCAGGGAATGAACTTTTGGACAAGCTGAAAAATTATTGAATAATATATTTTAAAATTACGATGATTGGACTCTTCCTGAACCACCAGCTAAACCCACTCTGAAGAAGAGGGGTATATTATATCTCAGTCCTGAAGATATGCAAGAGGCAAAGAAATCTATGAAGGAAAAATGTATTAAAGCTGAGGATGTTAAAATTTTACCTCCTATTGAAGAAATACATGGGCTTAATACACCACCACTACCTAAGGTGGTAGAGGTAAATTCTCTAATGAAGTTCAATGATAATGACAATCCTCACAATATGCATCCTAGCCAATGCCTTCATGAGTTTGAAAACTATATTAGAAAACAAGATCACTTCAATGCAAATGTTATGAAACAATTGAAATATAATTCAGATATTGTTGCTCGCTTGAGTGACTTGTTATTTACAATATCAAATGATGTTAGAGGTGTTGGAAATCATGCTTCTATGGTTCAATCTCAGTTAGAACAAGTTGCCAAATCACAAAGAGAATTGCTTGATGATATGAATAATAATATACATGACTTTGCTGTTAGGGTTGCAACTAGAGGAGATAAAATGACTTAGGAGCCACTTTATCCTGAGGGACACCCAAAAATAATAGAAAAGGATTCACAAAGGAACAACATCACTACACCTACTCCTTCTAAAAATAAAAAATAAAAAGAAAAATGATAGGACTTTGCACACTTCTAGTGAACCTGAAATAGAAAAACCTCCTGATAATGATAATGAAACTTCTATCTCAGATGCTGAAACTCAGTCTGGTAATGAACACCCACCTAGTGATAATGAGAAAGATAATGCTGATGTTCATGAAAATACTCAACCAAATAATAAAGAACCAGATAATGATGTTTTGATAGAACCAGCAGTTGATCTTGATAACCCACAACCTAAGGATAAAAGGTATGATAAAAGAGACTTCATTGCTAGAAAACACGATAAAGAAAAAGAACCGTGGGTTCAAAAACCTATGCCTTTTCCACCCAAGTTAACTAAAAAGAATGATGATGAAGAATTTGAACGCTTTGCTGAAATGTTGAGGCCAGTCTTTTTGTGTACTCGCTTGACAGATATCTTGAAGATGCCTCCTTATGCAAAGTATATGAAAGACATCAATACAAATAAGAAAAAAAATACCAGAAGCTTTGAAATCTCCACTATGCTTGCTAATTATACTTTTAAGGATGGAGTACCTAAAAAACTTGGAGATCCGGGAATACCAACTATACCTTTCTCCATCAAAAAGAATTATGTGAAAACTGCTTTGTGTGATTTAGGAGCTGGTGTTAGTGTTATGCCTTTCTCTTTATATAAAATACTTGATTTGAATAAACTCACACCTACTGAAATATCTTTGCAAATGGCTGATAAATCAACTGCCATACCTATCGGTATCTGTGAGGATGTGCCCCCGAGGATAACAACATGTCGATTATCCTTGGTAGACCCTTCCTGAATACTGCAAGGGCTGTTATTGATTGCAATAAAAGCAAGGTCACTTTTCATATCAATGGTAATGAGCATATGGTGCACTTTACAAAGAAACAATTCCAAGTGAACGGTATTAATGTTATTGAAAAATCTCCGAAAATCACTATTGGAAGTTTTCAAATACCTCTACCTACTGTCAAAAAGAAATATGAAATGCTTATTGTTGGGGACATTCATATCCCCATTGATGTAACTTAGTGATTTACGAAAGTTCTTCGGTTTCATGCTAATCGGAAGTGGTTGTTAACAAGACCTGATCAACCTTATTAATGGATCATTTTTGAGCGGTATGAGGTCGATGAATTTAGTAAGCACTACTTTTTGTTCTTTGTTTTTATTAGTGAAATAAAATAAAATGCCATGTTTTGTCTGTTTTCTGATTTTTCCCGTGCAATAAAAAATGACCCAAAAATAAA
The DNA here is from genome assembly GCF_003073215.2 of Triticum urartu. Lineage (NCBI taxonomy): Eukaryota > Viridiplantae > Streptophyta > Magnoliopsida > Poales > Poaceae > Triticum > Triticum urartu. Next base: position 4,956 of record NW_024114525.1, on the reverse strand, counting down.
AGTTCTCAGAATGCCCTGAAAATTTAATACGATTTTTTTCTGAGTATTTCTGAATTTCGGGTGCAAATAATATCAGAGGGACGTCACCAGGTGGGCACAACCCACCTGCGCACCAGGACCCCTAGGCGCACCCTGGTGGGTTGTGGTCCCCATGTGGGTCCCCTCACTTATCTCTTCACACCACATCATCACCCACCTCCAGAAAAAAATCTCCATTGCTCTCTCTCCTGTGTTCTTGCTCTCAAACCCGCGGATTTCGATCTCTTTGCTCGAAGCTCCATTTCCGAAACTGTTTTGGGGGATTGTTGCTTGGTATGTGACTCCACCGTTTGTCCAATTAGTTTTTGTTTTAGTGGTTTATATTTTGATTAATTAGCTACTCTTGGTGATGTTGTAGGTGAGGTTGCATGTGGAATTCTTAGTGTTCTAAGTAGTTTGAATGCTTGCTATGGCCTCTATGTATCACTATGAGTAGTTGCTATCAATCTTATAAAGTTTTGTTGATAAATTTTTGTCACTCAAAAATTTCAGAAAATTGTACGTGAACACGATGAACCTTTTTCGAAGGAGTTCTTCGAGGAGGCGATCCTCGGGGGCATCTTCTAGTGACAGCTCCGCTCATCGGTCATATGTTGAACCGAGTGAAAGTTCCACACGAGATGCCGTCACCAAAACATGCTTATGGCCTTGCGATGAGTATATGATGCGTGTGGGCATTAAGGAGGAATTTCAGCAATATGTTCACAATGCCGGTCTCGGTCCCTACATTTCAGATAAGTGCGAACAACACCACATTCTTACTGAATTGTTTGTCAAAGGATTTAAAGTCCATCCCCATGAGTCTAGGGTGTCGTTTATGCTTTATGATAATCCGTTTACCATCTCACTAGAAAATTTTGCTTACCACTAGAAACTCCCATTCTGGGGTTCGCTTGACGAACCACCAAGGACTAAATAGCAATCTTTCTTGACTAGCCTTTGCTACGCTGAGACGAGGGTCGTGACACAAGGCAGAATAAAGAGCATTCATTTTCCTCCAATTCAGTACTTTGCATTGTTTAACGGGAAATGTATAGTAAGCAAGAAAGACTGTAGTAAACTTTGTGCGCCAGACTTGAGCATCATACACATCGCTCTCACTGGTGAAAGGAATTATAACCTTGGAGCGATTGTTGCACGCAGACTTCAGCATAACGCTAATAGTGGCTGGTTCTATGGTGGAATTTATGCCACGCGTTTAGCACGAGGGCTGGATGTTACACCTTTGCCCTTTGACCCTATCTTCCCCACGCAGTATTTGGACTTCGACACCTTAAAAGATCATAAGATCCTTAAAGGAAAAATTGATAACTTCACTTATAATCTATTGTTTAACCAAAAATCTGTTATGCACACATATTTGCATGCACCTGCTCTTTTTGATAGTCATAGCAAAGGAAGATATTTTGTTCTTGAGAGCGAGGCTCGAGCTCACAACGCAGTAGTGGAGGAAGCACGGCAGGCCGAGGCATCCGCATCAAGAGCCTCCGTGAGCTACCATGCCAACTACTACAATCCAGGCTTCTGATCGACTACCAAGTTAGGCCAAAATCCTAAGCTTGGGGGAGTACATGTTTCTCACCGACATTACACTTTTTTGAATATTTACTATGGGGTAAAACACCACAGCCCATTTATTAGAAAAAGAAAATAGTCCAACAATATACAAGCACTAAGAGAGTGCCAAAAAACAAAAATAAAGACCTACCTAATACTTACCTATATTTACAAAAGGGCATTGACCCAAGATATGAGTTGACCTCTAATGCTAACACTAAGCCTGTGAGCTAACAGAAGAATATCATGTACAAATTTACATCCTCCGAGAGGCAAAACGACTCTGCTCCCCACTGAAGATCCTCCCATTTCTTAAGATCCAGATGTTCCATGTTGTTGAGAGGCAAAACTGGTTCTAGCATTGAAGATACACTTTTGGGTGTTAGTCCCCTGGGTCCAATCAATCTGAAGATAATTCCACACCCTACGGCTGAAGGTGCATTGGAAGAACACGTGGGTTCTATCTTCATGGACATATGCATTACATATAACACAAAGGTTATCATCATTTGGAGACCTCCAGTGTCTTCGAACCAACATGTCCTTTGTGTTAAGTCTATCAAGAACAACAACCAGCCAAAGGCTTTAATCTTCATGGTGTGTAACATCCCAAATTTTCAAATTGGAATGTTATACATTAGACCACCATTGCATATCATATTTTATTGCATTTTGGTTTGATCCTAGAAATTCTACGCAACTCAATGACCCACGGAGAGAGTTGGGGATTTCGTTATTTTCATATTCGAGTTTTCTCAAATTTTGAAAAGAGGATCGTTTGATTTTAATTATTTTCTCTTCGAATATTTATTTTATAAAAATAAAAGAGAGAGGATAAAATGACTTCCTCAAAATAAAGAAATATCGGAGATTTAAGGTTAAAATCAAATAAGATTTTTATTCGGAGTTTTATCGCTATTTTATTTGAATTAGGAAAAATATGCGTTTTTCACAATTGCATTTTAGGCCCAAATAAATGTTCACTTTGTCCAACATATTTTTAGAGGACGGGGAAAAATTATTTCGGGATTTTTGGAGTCCGTTTAGTATTTCTTTTCTTTATTTTTCTGCACGTCAGAATTATTTAAAAAAATCAAACCGACTCCGGGCTGTACCCGAGCGGGACTCCGCCCGGGGTGCCTTTATAAGCCGACACCCCCGAGCCGCCAAAGCCCACTAGCCCAACCCGCGCCGCCGCCCCAAACCCTAACCTAGCCCGACGCCGCCGCCGTCGCCGCAGCCGCCTGCGCCGCCGCGCCTCGCCGCCGACGCCGCCACCCGAAGCCCGCGCCGCCTCGCCGGAGCCGCACCGCCGCCTCGCCATACCTTCGCCGGAGGTAGCCGCCGCCGCCTTGGTTTACGTACGAAAACCAATCGGTTTTTTCCGAAAACCCTAGATCCATTTTTTTAGATCGGTTTGGTTTTTTCCGGATTAGTTATTTAGTGAACGCCTGTTCGTACGTTCGTTTTAACAAACGGTTTTCGTCCGTTAGCCGCAGACAGAGAACGTTCGTTCGTTAGCCTGTTTGTTAGTTTTTCTTTTTCTCGAATTTTCCACGATTATTTTAAATCGCGATTTCTGATCCGATTTTCGCTCTAGTAAAACTTTTCACTTGTTTATCGGAATCAGGCGATTCAAGCACCTAGAGTTTCGTATCAAAGCCCTCTTTCTGTTTAACCAACTTAAACAAGTTTTTGATACTATAAAATTTTTCTTTAGTCCAGATTAGTAAACGAAGCTTGTTTCTTTCGCCGTTTGAGTTTTGTTGCTTCGTTCGATTTTATTCTTTTTGCAAACCGGAGTTGTTAAAGTTGAACTTTCAGGTTAGATCTCTTATTTGATTTTTACCTGCGCCCTTGCTTGATTGCTTATTGTATGCTTGTTTGATTGCGATAGAGTACCCGGAGTGCGAAGCATGCTACATCGAGTCTCTAGGTTTCACGGATCATCAGCAAGGCAAGTAACACTTTGATCATATCTCTTTAATACCATTTTTATTGCATTAGATCAATCCTCAAACAACTGCATTGTTAGGATCTGAATAAATTGGGGGCTGGGAAGTAGATGAGGTAGTACCTATTCACCTGTTTATTATCAAACCCTGGGAGTTACTTCTATGTTGCTTATACTGCTACGCTATGCTCGTAGACGTGGATTGGGTTTGAGTGTATTCATGATAGATGTGAGATTGTTAATTAATTGTTCAACTTAAGGTGGCAACTTTAATACACATTTGGGTGGATTGAGGCACCTGGGGTATCCAGTGATTGCGTGTATTTTTGGAAATCCCGAGGTACCGTGTGATTTTCCTATGGACCGCCACCCAGGCTCAAAGGGATCATAAGATTATTCATGCTGGAAACTACTGTGTGCAGCCACATGCCATTATGGGCTCTGGCATAGTTGAGTAAGTTGTGGGAAACCTTTCCATGATGGGCTAGTAGATGTAGGGGATTGTAGGTGTACCGGCCCATCTATCGGTTGAGGGGACCTCTTCGGAAAGACTGTGTCTCAGTCATCCATTTCTCAAACACCATGTAGTGCGAGAAATCCAACGGAGGAGAATCGAGTCTTGTGGGGAAAAGTGCGCAAACCTCTGCAGAGTGTACAAACTAATCAAGGTTAGCCGTGTCCCCGGTTATGGACATCCTGAGTATCTGGTTCTTGGATTATCATGTGGATCTCATCACTCTAAATTAATTTTGTTGGGTTAATAATTACTTTTAATTGGGATTGAGAGGGGGTTTACCCTCTCAATGATTTTCAACCAACTTTGTAGTTAAATAAAATGTATTCCTTTGCAGTAGGGAAAATTTGGCTTTTCGCAAAACCCATTGACCATACAGCCTCAACCAGCCATATATGCAAGTAGTGATAGCTTTACATTGTTAATTACTCTCTTGTGTTACATTGCCAGCATATTGCATGTGCTGACCCATTTCGGGCTGCAACGTATCATGTTGCAGACTTCTCAGATGACGAGTAAGGAGCCTTATGTCGTGGTCTTTCACTCAGTGATGCCGTTGGAGTTGATGGACTCAGTTTATCTTCCAAGTCTTCCGCTGTTATCGTATTAGATGGCCTTAAGGCATATTTATTGTAATAAGCTCTCCTTTGAGACATTCGATGTAATAAGTGTGTGATTGCTACTCTGTTATAATTCCTCAAGAACTGTGTGTGTCAGCATTACCGATCCAGGGATGACACTAATGCATAGAGATTAGACTGTTTGAAGTCTGGTCGCTACAAGATGGTATCAGAGCACATGCTGACTGTAGGACACGACCACTAAGCTAAAGCCCTAGATCACTACTCTCTTCTCATTTCTGACTCCTCTCCATTTTCTACTCTTTAGGATG
>NW_024114524.1:0-9286 GCF_003073215.2 Triticum urartu | reverse complement strand
ATATCCGGAAATCCCTCACCACTGGTACTTCCTCCTGTACAACTCCTGATAAGGAATTTACTTGAGTCCTATCGGCACATGCCGGGATACATACTTGATCCTTCTTCCTTCTGGGGTGGTGAGCAAAATCGACTTACTGGCGCAATCGATGTTTCCTCCATACATCGATAGCCAATCCATACCCAGAATCACATCCAAACCTTGCGACTCCAAAATTATCAGATCTGAGGGGAAAACATGCCTACCTATGGTCAATGGCATCTGAAAACATCCTTGGCTTGCCATATACTCTGCTCCTGGCGAGCTCACTAACATAGGTGTACTAAGAACTTTGGTGGGCAGCTTATACTTATCCACAAATCCCCTTGATATGTATGAATGCGATGCACCAGTATCAAAAAGAACGACTGCAGTAAATGACTTAACCAAAAACTTACCTATTACTGCATCTGGCTGGGCTTCACTCCTCCACGTTAACGTGGTTCACTTGTCCCCTGTTGAAAGGGTTGGGCTTCTTCCCAGAACTTCCATTGCCATTTCCATTCTTAGCTTCAGGACATTCATTGGCGTAATGTCCGGTCTTCTGGCACTTGTAGCAAGTAACGTGGCTTAGATCTTTCTTGGCGGGGGTTGCTGGGTTGGAACGGTTCTGTCCGTTGCTTCCTCCATTACCATTTCCGTTCTTGGAGCCACTATGGTTGTGCGAACTTCCTCCAGTGTGATTGTGACCTCCATGGTTATGCTGTAGGGGTCCTCCCGAGTTCGGGGTGAAACGGGGTCTCTGCTGAGCTCCAGAATTATACTTCCCTTGTCCATACTTCCTCTTGCGGTTGTCAATCTGCTGCTGCTTCCCTTCAAAGCATGAGAGCTCTATCTACCAACTGTTGGTAGTTATTAAATGTTGCTACCATCAACTGCATGCTCAGCTCATCATTCAGTCCTTCCAGAAACTTCTCCTATTTAGCTGCATCCATAGCAACGTCATCTGGGGCATAATGTGCTAGCTTGCTAAAGTCATCCACATACTGGCTAACGGTGCGTCCTCCTTGGCGTAAGTTGCAGAACTCATGCTTCTTCATGGCCATAGCTCCTGCTGATACATGGGCAGTGCGAAAAGCCTGCTGGAACTGGTCCCATGTAACATTGGCTATAGGATAGGTGATAGTCTAATTCTCCCACCATGAGGCTGCTAGTCCGTCCAATTGGTGTGCGGTAAAACGCACCTTCTCAGCATCTGTGCATCCTGCAGTGGTTAACTCCCTTCCAATCCTGCGGAGCCAATCATCTGCCACTATCCGGCTCGGTGCTACTGGAAAACACCGACGCACAACCTAAGAAAACGGGCTAATTGTCAACTGGGGGTGGTGGTGGTGTGTTGTTGTTGTTGCCTTGGTTCTGAACTAACAACTGCATCAAGGTATTCTGCTGCTGGATCAACTGAGTGAGCTCCGGTGGAAAGGTAAATCCGGGGTCACGTCTCGGAGGCATCTGAGGGTTTAGAGGGAAGAGAATAGAATAGAATGAGGTCTAGTGAGAAAACACTACCCATATGCACATGAGACAAACACAATCGTATCACTCAATCAGTCAAGCAAGGGCATACAATCGGTCTAGAACTATCGTTACAAGAGTGCTCGGACTATACTATATACATGGTGGAATACTACTACTGATATGGTGGTCGACTAGAAAAATTGATCGGCCGAAGACTCCATAATATCCGCTCCAGCTTCATCAACATAGTCATCATCGCTATCGTCGGGGTCCGAGTCGGTGTCGTCGATGATGATGTAGTTCTCCGGGCAAGTGGAATCGTCATCTTCTCCTCCTGGCGCCGGGTTCTCCCATGAATACTCCTAGCTTCCTTGTCAGATCATCATTCTTCTCCACTAGTACGATGATTTCCTCCTCATAATCTTCATGAGTAGCCTTGAGTTCTTCCTCCAGCTCCATGATCCTGGTCACTGTCTTCCTCAGATCTATCATGCCTGCGCACATCTGGTTCTCCTGGCCACGAATGTGCTGGTTTAACTCCTGGATGAAAGCGGCAATTGATCTATCCTTCCTGGTGCTGATCATCTCCCATTGCTCATCTCGGCGCCCACAAATCTGGTAGATAGTATCCTTGAGATCCTTGTGGTAAACTTCTCCAATGCGTCCCATGGTGATGTGGCCTGCCATACACTTTCCTAGACTCCAGGTTGGTGCATCAAAGGAAAACTCTATGGGCTCAGTGACTGGCGTAAATGTCCTTCCTGGAACTTGAACTTGAATCATCCAGCGCTCCTCTTCTGGTAAAGTGGCGTTGTAAGTCCCGGTGAAGCTTGGTATTCCAATGTTCAGGTACCTAGTGACTTCCTTCAAGTGGCGTCCAAAAGGTGTGTCTTCATCTGGTTGTGCAAACTTGTTCCTTGCGTCCGCCATCCTAAAGAGTAGAAAATGGAGAGGAGTCAGAAATGAGAAGAGAGTAGTGATCTAGGGCTTTAGCTTAGTGGTCGTGTCCTACAGTCAGCGTGTGCTCTGATACCATCTTGTAGCGACCAGACCTCAAACAGTCTGATCTCTGTGCATCAGTGTCATCCCTGGATCGGTAATGCTGACACACAAGTACTTGAGGATTTATAACAGAGTAGCAATCACACACTTATTACATCGAATGTCTCAAAAGAGAACTTATTACAATAAATATGGCTTAAGGCCATCTAATACGATAACAGCGGAAGGCTTGGAAGATAAAGTGAGTCCATCAACTCCAACGGCATCACTGAGTGAAAGACCACGACCTAAGGCTCCTTACTCGTCGTCTGAAAAGTCTGCAACATGATACGTTGCAGCCCAAAACGGGTCAGCACATGGAATATGCTGGCAAGGAAACACAAAAGGGTAATGAACAGAATAATGCTATCACTACATGCATATATGGCTGGTGGAGGCTGAATGGTTAATATGTTTTGCGGAAAGCCAATTTTCCCCTACAACAAAGGAATAAATTTTATTTAACTATCATGGTGGTTGTTAAACATTGAGAAGGTTCACCCAACTCAATCCCCATTAAGCATCATCATTTAACCCAATCAAATTATATTAAGAGTGATGAGATCCACATGATAACCCAAGAACTAGATACTCAAGATGTCCATAACCGGAGACACGGCTAACCACGACTAGTTTATACACTCTACAGAGGTTTGTGCACTTTTCCCCACAAGATTTGATCTCCTCCGTTGGATTCCTAGCTGTAGCGACCCGACTCAAACGGTCAAGTCTCTGTGCTTCAGTGTCATCCCTGGATCGGTAATGCTGACACACACAGTACTCGAAGGATTTATAACAGAGTAGCAATCACACACTTATTACATCGATGTCTCAAAAGAGAACTTATTACAATAAATATGGCTTAAGGCCATCTAATACGATAACAGCGGAAGGCTTGGAAGATAAAGTGAGTCCATCAACTCCAACGACATAGCTGAGCTGCACGGCAACGACCTAACGAACCTTACTCCTCGTCTGAAAAGTCTGCAACATAATACGTTGCAGCCCGAAAACGGGTCAGCACATGGAATATGCTGGCAAAGTAACACAGTAGAGCAAGAACAGAATAATGCTATCACTACATGCATATTTGGCTGGTGGAAAGCTCTATGGTTACAGTTTTGCGAAAAGCATTTTTCCCTACAACAAAGAATAGATTTTAAATTTACTATCATGGTAGTTGAAACATCATTGAGAAGGTTCCTCCAACTCAATCCCAATTTTCACCGTCTAAATAAAATATTTAGAACGAGATGAACATTTTCTTGGCTCTAAAATGCAATTTTGAAAACGTGCAATTTTTCTAATGCAAATAAAATCCAATATTTGATTTTTAATATTTTTCCTAGATATGGTGTGATCTATGATGTCTCTTATAGATTTACCGCTATCGTTTTGGGGTTATGCTTTAGAGACGGCCGCATTCACGTTAAATAGGGCACCATCGAAATCCGTTGAGACGACGCCTTATGAACTGTGGTTTGGCAAGAAACCAAAGTTGTCGTTTCTGAAAGTTTGGGGCTGCGATGCTTATGTGAAAAAGCTTCAACCTGATAAGCTCGAACCCAAATCGGAGAAATGTGTCTTCATAGGATACCCAAAGGAGACTGTTGGGTACACCTTCTATCACAGATCCGAAGGCAAGACATTCGTTGCTAAGAATGGATCCTTTCTAGAGAAGGAGTTTCTCTCGAAAGAAGTGAGTGGGAGGAAAGTAGAACTTGATGAGGTAACTGTACCTGCTCCCTTATTGGAAAGTAGTACATCACAGAAATCGGTTTCTGTGACACCTACACCAACTAGTGAGGAAGTTAATGATGATGATCATGAACTTCAGATCAAGTTGCTACTGATCTTCGTAGATCAACCAGAGTAAGATCCGCACCAGAGTGGTACGGTAATCCTATTCTGGAAGTCATGCTACTAGATCATGATGAACCTACGAACTATGAAGAAGCGATGGTGAGCCCAGATTCCGCAAAATGGCTTGAAGCCATGAAATCTGAGATGGGATCCATGTATGAGAACAAAGTGTGGACTTTGGTTGACTTGCCCGTTGATCGGCAAGCAATTGAGAATAAATGGATCTTCAAGAAGAAGACTGACGCTGACGGTAATGTTACTGTCTACAAAGCTCGACTTGTTGCGAAAGGTTTTCGACAAGTTCAAGGGATTGACTACGATGAGACCTTCTCACCCGTAGCGATGCTTAAGTCTGTCCGAATCATGTTAGCAATTGCCGCATTTTATGATTATGAAATTTGGCAGATGGATGTCAAAACTGCATTCCTGAATGGATTTCTGGAAGAAGAGTTGTATATGATGCAACCAGAAGGTTTTGTCGATCCAAAGGGAGCTAACAAAGTGTGCAAGCTCCAGCGATCCATTTATGGACTGGTGCAAGCCTCTCGGAGTTGGAATAAACGCTTTGATAGTGTGATCAAAGCATTTGGTTTTATACAGACTTTTGGAGAAGCCTGTATTTACAAGAAAGTGAGTGGGAGCTCTGTAGCATTTCTGATATTATATGTGGATGACATATTGCTGATTGGAAATGATATAGAATTTCTGGATAGCATAAAGGGATACTTGAATAAGAGTTTTTCAATGAAAGACCTCGGTGAAGCTGCTTACATATTAGGCATTAAGATCTATAGAGATAGATCAAGACGCTTAATTGGACTTTCACAAAGCACATACCTTGACAAAGTTTTGAAGAAGTTCAAAATGGATCAAGCAAAGAAAGGGTTCTTGCCTGTGTTACAAGGTGTGAAGTTGAGTAAGACTCAATGCCCGACCACTGCAGAAGATAGAGAGAAAATGAAAGATGTTCCCTATGCTTCAGCCATAGGCTCTATCATGTATGCAATGCTGTGTACCAGACCTGATGTGTGCCTTGCTATAAGTCTAGCAGGGAGGTACCAAAGTAATCCAGGAGTGGATCACTGGACAGCGGTCAAGAACATCCTGAAGTACCTGAAAAGGACTAAGGATATGTTTCTCGTTTATGGAGGTGACAAAGAGCTCATCGTAAATGGTTACGTTGATGCAAGCTTTGACACTGATCCGGACGATTCTAAATCGCAAACCGGATACGTGTTTACATTAAACGGTGGAGCTGTCAGTTGGTGCAGTTCTAAACAAAGCGTCGTGGTGGGATCTACATGTGAAGCGGAGTACATAGCTGCTTCGGAAGCAGCAAATGAAGGAGTCTGGATGAAGGAGTTCATATCCGATCTAGGTGTCATACCTAGTGCATCGGGTCCAATGAAAATCTTTTGTGACAATACTGGTGCAATTGCCTTGGCAAAGGAATCCAGATTTCACAAGAGAACCAAGCACATCAAGAGACGCTTCAATTCCATCCGGGATCTAGTCCAGGTGGGAGACATAGAGATTTGCAAGATACATACGGATCTGAATGTTGCAGACCCGTTGACTAAGCCTCTTCCACGAGCAAAACATGATCAGCACCAAGGCTCCATGGGTGTTAGAATCATTACTGTGTAATCTAGATTATTGACTCTAGTGCAAGTGGGAGACTGAAGGAAATATGCCCTAGAGGCAATAATAAAGTTATTATTTATTTCCTTATATCATGATAAATGTTTATTATTCATGCTAGAATTGTATTAACCGGAAACATAATACGTGTGAATACATAGACAAACATAGTGTCACTAGTATGCCTCTACTTGATTAGCTCGTTAATCAAAGATGGTTAAGTTTCCTAACCACAAACATGAGTTGTCATTTGATTAGGGGAATCACATCATTAGGATAATGATGTGATTGACATGACCCATTCCATTAGCTTAGCACACGATCGTTTAGTATTTTGCTATTGCTTTCTTCATGACTTATACGTTCCTATGACTATGAGATTATGCAACTCCGTTTACCGGAGGAACACTTTGTGTGCTACCAAACGTCACAACGTAACTGGGTGATTATAAAGGTGCTCTACAGGTGTCTCCGAAAGGTACTTGTTGGGTTGGCGTATTTCTCGAGATTAGGATTTGTCACTCCGATTGTCGGAGAGGTATCTCTGGGCCCTCTCGGTAATGCACATCACTTAAGCCTTGCAAGCATTGCAACTAATGAGTTTAGTTGCGGGATGATGTATTACGGAACGAGTAAAGAGACTTGCCGGGTAACGAGATTGAACTAGGTATTGAGATTACCGACGATCGAATCTCGGGCAAGTAACATACCGATGACAAAGGGAACAACGTATGTTGTTATGCGGTCTTGACCGATAAAGATCTTCGTAGAATATGGAGGAGCCAATATGAGCATCCAGGTTTCGCTATTAGTTATTGACCGGAGACGTGTCTCGTCATGTCTACATAGTTCTCGAACCCGTAGGGTCCGCACGCTTAACGTTACGATGACAGTTATATTATGAGTTTATATGTTTTGATGTACCGAAGTTGTTCGGAGTCCCGGATGTGATCACGGACATGGACGAGGAGTCTCGAAATGGTTGCGAGACATGAAGATTGATATATTGGAAGCCTATGTTTGGATATCGGAAGTGTTCCAGGTAAAATCGGGATTTTACCGTTGTACCGGGAGGTTACCGGAACCCCCTGGGAATCAAATGGGCCTTAGTGGGCCTAGGTGGAAGAGAGGAGAGGAGGAAAGGTCTGGCCGCGCGCCCCTCCCCCTAGTCCGAATAGGACAAGGAGAGGGGGGGCGCCGCCCCCCCCCTTCCTTCCTTCTCCTCCACTCCTTCCCCCTCAAGTCCTAATCCAACTAGGAAAGGGGGGGAGTCCTACTCCTAGTGGGAGTAGGACTCCTCCTGGCGCGCACTCTCCCTTGGCCGGCCACACCCCCCCTTGCTCCTTTATATATGGGGGCAGGGGGGCACCCTAGAGACACAACAATTGATCATTGATCTCTTAGCCCTGTGCGGTGCGCCCCTCCACCATAGTCCACCTCGATAATACTATAGTGGTGCTTAGGCGAAGCCCTGCGTCGGTAGAACATCAACACCGCCCCCACGCCGTCATGCTAACGAAACTCTCCCTCAACACTCGGCTGGATCGGAGTTCGAGGGACGTCATCGGGCAGAACGTGTGCTGAATTCGGAGGTGTCATACGTTCGGTACTTGATCGGTCGGATCGTGAAGACGTACGACTACATCAACCGCATTGTGCTGATGCTTCCGCTTTCGGTCTACGAGGGTACGTGGACAACACACTCCCCTCTCGTTGCTATGCATCACCATGATCTTCCGTGTGCGTAGGAATTTTTTTGAAATTACTACGTTCCCAACAGACACGATAAGTTTCATGCCTTATCATTGTCGAAGTCTTAACATATACGTTGTCACCCAAACTCAAATGGATATTGAAAGTGCAACTATCCCTAGGTGGTTTTGGTAATTCATAACAACATATAGCTCATTGAGCTAATGCTATTCCAAGATGATTATTTCAGGAAAGCTCAATGATTGGCATGGCATGGATGTGAAAGTGGAACCCTCAAAATGCTAAGGACAAAGGATTGGCTCAAGCTCAAAAGCTCAAGACTCTTCATTTTATATTTTAGTGATCCAAGATCACATTGAGTCTTTAGGAAAAGCCAATACTATCAAGGAGGGATGAGGTGTTGCTTAATGAGCCTCTTGCTTCATGTGCTTAGTGATATGCTCCAAAACCCTCAACTACTTTCCCATATCCACATATGACCTAAACCCTAAGCCAAACTCGGTCCTACCGATTCTTTCTATCCGGCGCCACCGAGTTTCACTTGTCATAAGCCACTGCCAAACCCTAGCAATTCGGTTCTACCGATAGGGATCTCGGTCTCACCGAGATGGGATTGCAAACTCTCTGTTTCCCTTTCGTAACTTTTCGGTCTCACCGAAAGAGCGAATCGGTCCCACCGAGATTGCAATGTAAACTCTGTTTCCCTTTTGTAACTTTTCGGTCTCACCGAAAGAGCAAATCGGTCCCACCGAGTTTGCCTGACCAACTCTCTAGTTAGCTTATTACCAAACTCGGTCTCACCGAGTTTGTGTAATCGGTCTCACCGAGATTACGTTATGCCCAAACCCTAACCATATCGGTCCTACCGAGTTGCATGTCAGTCCCACCGAAAATCTCTAACGGTCACTAGGTTTACCTTTTCGGTCCGACCGAGTTTGTTGATTCGGTCCCACCGAGATTGGAAAACTGTGTGTAACGGTTGGATTTTGTGTGGAGGCTATATATACCCCTCCACCTCCTCTTCATTCGTGGAGAGAGCCATCAGAACACATACACAATTCCAACTCATATGTTCTGAGAGAGAACCACCTACTCATGTGTTGAGACCAAGATATTCCATTCCTACCATATGAATCTTGATCTCTAGCCTTCCCCAAGTTGCTTTCCACTCAAATCTTCTTTCCACAAAATCCAAATCCTATGAGAGAGAGTTGAGTGTTGGGGAGACTATCATTTGAAGCACAAGAGCAAGGAGTTCATCATCAACACACCATTTGTTACTTCTTGGAGAGTGGTGTCTCCTAGATTGGCTAGGTGTCACTTGGGAGCCTCCGACAAGATTGTGGAGTTGAACCAAGGAGTTTGTAAGGGCAAGGAGATCGCCTACTTCGTGAAGATCTACCGCTAGTGAGGCAAGTCCTTCGTGGGCGATGGCCATGGTGGGATAGACAAGGTTGCTTCTTCGTGGACCCTGGGTGGTTGCTTCTCGTGGACCCTTCGTGGGTGGTGCTTCTTCGTGGACCCTTCGTGGGTG